>NC_135869.1:23444553-23497053 GCF_031162955.1 Sander vitreus | reverse complement strand
CAAATCATAACAAGAGTTATCTCAGGACACTTTACAGATAAGAGTAGGTCTAGACCACACTCTATAATTTACAAAGACCCAACGATTCCAGTAATTCCCCCAAGAGCAAGCATTTAGTGCGACAGTGGTGAGGAAAACTTCTTTTTAGGGAGAAATCTCGGACAGACCCAGGCTCTTGGTGGGCGGTGTCTGACGGTGCCGGTTGGAGGTGTGATGAACAGTGGCACTAATAGTCACAATAAAGATATTGACTAGAATATATGACTAGAAATAGGAGTTGTAGTAGTTCATGGTGTAGCAGGGCACTGCAGAGCGTAGCGTATGAATTGTACTGTATATTTATTGCTAGATGTTTGTAAATATTGTCATTTGTAATGTACTATGGACCTTCCAGTTGTGTCCTGAATAAAGTTAGAATAAATCTTTATTGTCCACCAGGGTGGAAATTTTTCTTTGGCTCACCAGACATACAAGACAGATAAACATACAGACAACATCTCAGACATGACAGTTGAGTAGTTATTATTATTTTTATTATTATTATTATAATATCAGCCAGCCACGAGGGGCCGATCGAGATGTTTTGGCTTCACTTTTGCGGAGCTGTAATGCGCATGCTGCCCGTCGCGCGTACCCTGCAGCGGAGGCCTGTGAAAAACCTTGCTGATTGATGTGACAGTTCAGAGTAAAAAAGTATTTTACAAGAGAGCAGACGGGCGAAACGAAAATAAAATGTTTGTCTGGAGCAGAAGGCGTAGAGCGTCGACTCAAACACACAACGCGTCCCCTAGGACATGCACTCAATTCAGGTGAAGAAGAACCCTCAATCCTATTTTGATGACAAGATTTGTATATAAGCATGAAAGTCAGGGAAGTTTAAAGCAAAACTCTTGTTTGTTTAAAATGTGAACGTGCAATAAAGTCCCTAAAAATGAAGTCTATCAATAATAGTGATAAGTAATCGTGATTATCATTTAATTAACCAGAATCGTGCAGCCCTCGCCCTTGCATGATTATACAATCTAAAAATAGACCTATTGGCTATCTGTCTTAATAGAGCCATAAGTAATATGCATTTATTATTAATAATTGTTTTATGTTTGTTGGTCTTTTTTTACTGCTTCTAACGTTTGTTGCTCATGCACATTTTTCATCTTGGCCCTCCGTGCTTGTACAACCTTATGAAATGCGTTTTGCGATGCTTTTGCAAAATGACTCCTCCTTGCGCACTTTGTGGTGTTTTCTGACAGATTGCTTGCTGCTTTCTCTTGCATGCTACACTGCACTGGCATGTTATTGCATCACGTTTTGCCATTTCTCTTTACAGCAGGTTGCACAAAGTGTATTTATATGACGTTTCAAGGTATATTTGTCATGTATTGTGTTTTCTGAAAACGTGCTGTACTGTTATGGAAAAACTCAGGAGCAGCTCGATTCGGGAGACGTTGACTTACACAGGAACATTTGATGAAATCTAGATCGAGGAGAATTAGGATCAAGCGGTACAGTTCACTCAATTTAGTTTCATGAAGTGCCATCCCAACTCTGAAGTTCCCGTCTTCCTGAAGGTGTATATACACTTGGCCGATGACTCGTCATAGCTGGGGGCGTGGCCTGTGGCGGAGTCACTGTGGGGGGGGGGGAACAATCCATTTCCCCCTGACTGGATAACCTAGCGTTAACCCAGTATGGACTTCTTGAAAGCACTTTCACCACTTGACAGAGCATATACATTTAAAAAAAAATCTGAGCCGTATTGGCTCAGATTGTGTGTACATTATATGTGACTTGACAAACGACCCAGCGGAACGGCCAGAGGTGTCGTTTCCCGACATTTTTTGTTAACGTTAGCGACCTGATTGAGTCTCCAGGTAAGAGACAGCTGATGTTAGCTTATCTTAGATGATTCAGTCTGACTGTATTATCAGTAACGTTATCCCAGGGTCATCAAACAGTCTATTGTTATCCCGCGTTCATTAAAGCTATATTAAAGACATTTATGTCTAAACATGTCAAATGAATAAATTCCTTGTAACTGTTACAGCGACATTCGTAGTATTAACACCGGCTCCGTCTGTCTATTTGGCAGTATATAAAACTTAAGATCAGGATTTCTTAACTTATTAAAGGCGCAGAACGCCACACAGCAACCTTTCGGCATTGTACCAAGTAGGGCTGCACGATATTGAAAAAATGTGATATTGCGATATCGATAATGAATATTGCGATATCGATATTAATTTCGATATTTTTTAACATATGTAAAATTACCAAAGTTATGGGAAAACACATCAAAATAGATTTATAACAAAACAAGTTTTCTTACAACACAAGGTTTATTTCAACTGACGGTCATATTGGACTGGTACATCATGTGTCTATAGAACAGGCCATGTTTTACTGGTTGGACAGTATAAAATAAATAAATAAAGAGCATGTCTATAGAACAGGACATGTACTGGTTGTATATACACTACAGTATAAAAAACAATGCAATGCATCTGTTGGCTTAAAGCCAAAGTATTTCCAAGCTACCGAGGAGGAGGCATTACCCTACAGTCACATTAGCTACAAGAGACAGAGACAAAGCGACATGTAATAGAGATTATAAATATATAATGTCTTTCTCTATCACTCTGGGAGTGGCCGTTTGGCCACGAGCGACTGCCAATCAGAGTGAAGGCAGCGTGACGTACGTCAGTGGCTCGAGCGAGTCGAAGAAAATAATTCAAGATGGCGGAAAACGCTTCAGGACATCGTATTTATGTATATATCTGATATGTTTGGCATTTAATCTCATATATTGTTACTTTTATCGAGAAATAAATACTTTTAAATCCAAAAACATCGTTTTTGTGACTTAACGATACCTCTGAAGTAACTTTTAAGACGTGGTTTAAGGTAGCACCGGAGAATTTCTGTTTACTGTTGCCAAGCAGCCAGGGGTAGTCTAGGCACACCCAGGAGCGCCCACAAGCGAGTGCATGTCGCTCTCTTTTGTAGCTAATGTGACTGTAGGGTTACTTTTGGCCTCTAAAGTTTCTTTTCAATCTCGGTTATTTTGTCGTCTCCCAGAGCAACACTCATTTTCTTACTTTTGTGTTCTTTTTGCTCCACTCTTCACTCTCTTTAGGTCCTTTCTTTTCTTTCGCTTCGTTTTATGGTTCTGCGGAGGCTCCACGCAGCTGATGTTTATACGTGCTCTGGTGTGTGCGTCGAGCCGGCGTGTGTGTGTGTGCGTGCGTGCGTGTGTGTGTGGTAGAGCGAGGAAGAAGTGAGAGAGTGACGGCGATTTTCTTCGGCGTGAGTAGCGACTCTAGAGTCTTAGTGAGAGAAACAAAGTGTCTCCCCTGTTCTTTGTGACCACGGTGGAAAATCTGGAGCAGGAAAAGTTAACCCTCTCCTTGATTTCATGTTGTTTATGGAGAAGGAGAACCAGGAAATGAGTCAGGGGGGGAATACAACGCTACCAAGTGATGTGTATTTTTCGAGAGGTGCATCAAAGAGTATAGACGTAACAAGAGGGGGAAACTCAATGAAACTGCAGCTCCGCCATCTTGGACTGAATGTAACACAACGTTCTATTGAGTTTCGCCTCTTGTTGCTTCTATACTCGTTGGGTACATGTCGGGCGGGATGCAACGCAAACAAAATATTGCATAATTATCGCAAGACTTTCGGTATAATATCGCGCAACGTGATATCGCGATAACGATATTGAGTCGATATATCGTGCACCCCTAGTACCAAGCAAATAAAACAACCGTAAATATGTCAAAGATTGAAGATGAACCGCTAATAAGCTCATTCATTCAAATGGTTTGTTTTCCCCCACGGCATTAAACGGATATGACGTTTTAGTGGGCGTTCCCAGTAATGCCGACCTAGTCTTTAAACTCATGCTGGACATACAGGATGAAGAGATTACCATTTAAAGTCCTCCGTCACTCATCTGTGTGAAGCTGCTATTGAATCCTAGCCCAACAACTATTCTTACCTTTGTAACAAGTCACGTTGTAGGTACCCCAGATCACATGATGCAGCACACGAGTTTTAGTGTGTGTGTATGTGTTGTGGAAGTAAAATGTTCTCTCAGGTCCAATTCAGTGGCAGGTTCAGATGAGTTTTATTCACGTCGCAGTGGATAAAAGAAACTCACAAGTTGCTATCGGATTCTCTCTGACCAGAATGAGTTTCTGGCCAGGGTGTTATACGATGTCACAGGAAACAACAGAATAAACAAAAGCTGAGAAGACATTCAGTCACAAGTCTGCCTGAGTCGATTTGCATAGACTCAATACTGTCTGCTTCGACTAATCCACAGTGCTTTGATTAGTAAAGGTGTGAGTTTCTGTTGGAGCCAACCTAGGCTCTAAACAAAAGGTCTCACTCCCAGTGATCAAGCAAATGCTTTGTTTTAACACTAAACTAAAGCAAAAGCAGACATACTTAAAGCAACACCAAAGATTAATTTTTTACCTTTGTAAAATAATGTTTCCAAAATCGTTTCAGTGGTTCATCAACTCGTAACAGGGTGAACGGCACTTCTGCGTTGGCTTTGCGGCCCTCTATCGGCTATTATAGCACTATGCAAGTTTGCCAGATTGGGTAGAGGATCTGTAGTTCGAATGAGAGTTCAATTCCGCTTCCAACTTGTAGGGGGGCCGAAGAGGAAAAGTGCTTTGGTGTTGCTTTAATTAAATCAGGAGACAATACAAGTTGTTAATCGACACCACATGAATGCAGCACAAGTGCTCGAACTCGCAATGTTGTCCCTTTTTTAAAAAATAATTTGTATAGTATGGGTTCTCTTTTGGCCAGAAGTTTTTTCTTAATAGGCAAACAGACACATCGAGCCGAAAAAAACATAACCTCCTCGGTGAAGTTAAAAATGAAATGTGATGCATCCAGTGCGCTGGTTCTGTTTGGAACAGCTTTAATGTGACTGTGATCCTAATGCACAACACTTGTAATGTGGAGTGGGAGGGTATTTTACTTCTACACATTAGGTGTTGTTATGAACGTTGTCAGAATCAGCTTTAATGCTAAGTAAGTGTGAACACATACAGGGAATTTGACTCCAGCTATTGGTTGCTCTCAAAGTACTGTACATACACAGAAATAGGCATAGGGTTTCAAATGTTCCATCGCAGTCACACCTATTTGTATCTATTAGAAAAATGATGCTTAGAATGGTTTTGCTTCAGTTTGTTTGTAATAATAATACATTTTATTT
This sequence comes from Sander vitreus, assembly GCF_031162955.1. Classification (NCBI taxonomy): domain Eukaryota; kingdom Metazoa; phylum Chordata; class Actinopteri; order Perciformes; family Percidae; genus Sander; species Sander vitreus. The sequence continues at coordinate 23,491,817 of NC_135869.1, read as the reverse complement.
GTATTGCAAATTACATTACAGCAATCTCAAAGTGCTACAGAGCGTATAATAATACAATTTAAAAAAAAAGTCAATAATAAAAAATAAAAAAAAAGATCAAGGTCAATAAATAGTTAAAAGGAAAACCTATAAAATACATTTAGTAAAAAGCTTTTTTTAAAGGATACGTTTTTAGGTTTCGTCAGGTGTTCAGGGAGGGCGTTCCACAGCCTCGGAGCAGCAGATGAAAAGGCCCTATCACCCATGCTGCAAAGCTTAGTTCTGGGGACTTGGAGGGTGCGTGAGGAGGTCTTTGGGGTGAGGAGTTCCTGTAGGTAAAGGGGGGGCATGTCCGTGAAGGCACTGGTGAGTGAGGAGGGAGACCTTATATTCAATTCTGAGTGGGACACAGAGCCAGTGAAGAGATTTCAGGATGGGGGTGATGTGATCATGCTTGCGCACCCTCATCAGGATCCTGGCAGCGCTGTTCTGGATGTCTTTGTTAAACCATTTGCATCCAAACTGCTGTTTTAGTATTTCTGTTTTTCATGTGTTAATCATGAAAGTGAGTGACCTTGCAAAAAGCACAGAATGTATCCCTGAGGGCAGAGTGTGTTTAGCCAGAATGTGGAGCAGAGGCCAGGCCTGACCAGAGATGATAAGAACTTGACTCCCAACTCCTTTTAAAAAGACACTGTTGTGAACAATCTTCAGTCACTTTCTGTACTATGCTGTGAGTGATGTAAACTGACTTTATACTTGGAAGTAAAAACGAACTTTGACAGAACTCCAGTGATTCTGTCCGTTCCGTATCACTACTTTGACATGAGGGGTAGATGTGGCTCTTTATGGCTTGTTTTAGAGAGAGCCCCAGAGCAAGAAGACGAACAGCTGCTTTAGGTGTAACATCTTTTATGTTGCCAGATATGACAGAAGAAGTGTTCTAATGCTTGTTTTGCTCAATGTGACATATTTCCATGCAGAATGAAGAGGTTGCCGTCAAGGCCAGCGTCCTCTGGAGCCAGTGATAAAAAGATGAAACTCTCCCAATCTAAAGTAAGAGACAAATATTGTGCAACTATTAAATGTGTACCTTTTTTTTTTTTTTTCTTTGCATGGTTACTTTTGCCATTGCATACTGTGTATATATAAGTATCTATAATCTGCAGTTACCAAATGCAGCTCTTCAATATGCCTGCATGTATGTTTGAAGAGTTCATTAGCAAAAATGGATCAAAGACATTCTTAAAATCAGTAAGGTTTCAGCGGGGTCTTAAAATAGCTACAATTTCAAAATCAAAATGTTAGGCCTTAAAAAGTCTTACATTCGCTGACGAATTGTGTTCTAGTTTTTAAATTACTTTAAACAGATCTTAATTTTCCTACGTCCATGCAACGCTACCTCTAATACTTTTTTTCATTATTATTCCGTGGTGTTGTAGTTCTGTCCAGTTCAATAGTCCAAATATAATTTCGCTGTATTGTGGCTACAATTGAGTGTGTGTGTGTGTGTGTGTGTGTGTGTGTGTGTGTGTGTGTGTGCGTGTGCGCACAGGTGCAGACACTGGTCGAGCAGGAGGTTTACGCTGCAGTGAAAAAGAATGAAACCAAGCTGCAGGGTTTAATAGAACAGCTGGATCCTCCAGTCGACTATGAAAGCAGCATCCAAAAACTGGAGGTTGGTGGAAGCATTGGTTCACATTTTAACTAATTCTGCATGGAATTGACAAGGTTTCAACCACAAATGAACACTTCTACGAGACTTTATGATTGTCAGAGTTAGTAGTGGGGGTCCAATACTTTAAAAAGTACAAATGAAAGTACAGATTTCTTCTTGTATGGCATATTTACCGCCTTTCTTTGTTCCTTCTCCTTTTTTTGTCTTTTCTTACATACTTTCTGCATTCCCTAATGTCATCAAGCAGTCTCTCGCCTTTTTTTTTCCTTATGGCCCTTTCAAAATTGGACAGCCGCTGGTAAATCTTTTAAGCAGCCATTCTTCTGCTGTCTAGCTTCATCTGTTGTTCATTGTTCTTCATCAGTTTTTTACCCATTAGCTAAAAATCCACTTGAATTGTACACAGATGCTTACCATCATAACATTCACCTTTTTTTATTGATGTTTTTGTCAATCTGCCATTTCTTAGCTCCTTAAAACAAAAGAACCAAAGCAACCAATAAACTATTGTGGATAAGGAATTCCTTAAACCAAATGAATCCTTACAGAATCTCTTCCTCTCTTCCTCAGGCTCGGATTAACACGGTAACCAAGAGAGCAGAAGCAGCTATCGCCTACATGACAAAGACACAGGAAATGGTACGATGCAGACGTACACTTATACAAATTGTGTATGGACTGATATGCGTGGTCGGCGTGAAAGCCATTTTATTTTCTTACTCATGCAGTTAAATGTTTTAGTAAATATACTCAAGCACAGCGCAATTGACTTTGTACACCGACGCATGTATCATTCCTATTTTGCACCCGACGCACAGCGGACTTTTCCCTCCACAGACTCACGTCGGTAAATTTGGGAATGAATTTGCGCTCCCGAGGGCGGCTCAGCAAAAAGAGGAGGCGTGTTCCAGTGCAAACGTTCCCCGCACAAACCTAGTCTAAAGTCAGTGGCGCGTTATTCAGATGCTATTTTAAGGGCGCATGCTTGGCCGTAATGTAGAGTGTGCACACCGCGCATACACTTTGCTTCTCTCATCTCACGGACCCAGCAGTTCCCATTTTTGCAAACCATACATAAATACAAGGAAAAATATGACCTTGTTTTACACAACATTTCCATGAATCATGGATGTGTTGATGACATAAATGAGGACATATTAGAGGACTTAAGGAGATGTGATGTTGAACTGCATGTGCCGATGCCACTTAACCCAAATGCCCACCAGCAGCAGCAGCACGGGAGAGGAGAGACAGAAGAGCTGCATCGTCTATAGTGAGGTCATCTCGGTCTAATGTTAGACTACATTGCAAAAATATCACCATGCATTCATAACCTCGTGATTCAGTGAGAGTGAGCCCAAAACATCGGAAAGTGTGTTTTTGTGACATTTCTTTATTTACATTTTGACAAAAAGAAAAACCAATAGCAAACGTCGGTCTCCTCGGCTGTGAACCCATGGATGTATTAAGAGCGTGCGCCTAGCAAATCCGCCATTATAATAGCAATCCGCCATGGAACAAGCACGCCTGCTTTTAAAGGGAATGTGAGATAACGCTCTGATTGGTTTATTGCACGTTACGCCCAAACCACACCTATGAGTAATGTAGCTACTTCAGACCAACCCATTTTAGATTTGAAATCCGCCCACAAAGCTACTTGCGTTTGGCGTTACTTGCGTTTCAGATTGTTAAAATAGGGCCCTTAGTATTCTTAAAGGTGCCCTGCAACAACAAAACCATGTTTACTTGTAATTTTTGAAATATGTTAGGTCCATATGTGTTTGTGTTATGTCGTGAATGTGAAAATGAACTGCTACCTCCTCTGTCAGCTCTAGCCCCTGAAAATAAATAAGTGGAGAAATCAGGCCAATTACAAAAGCTGGTCAGTCTGACGTGGTGTTGCCTGAGCTCATTACTATTCATGAGCTTGCCCAGTTGCGCTGGGCAAAGGATGCTGATAGCCAGGCTCTCATTGGCTAGCTGTTAGCCAATCAGAGTCAAGCAGCTTAGCTCGTTGAATATTACTGAGAACTTGCACAAATTGAGCTGAGTCTTCCTGCAGGCTTTCTATACCACGCTAGAATGGCTTGAAACAAAGTAACCAAGGCATTTTTTCCACAAAAACAATGTTACAGAGTCCATGGTAGAACTTCAGACATTACCGCAAAGTAATGAAATACGTGTGGCAGGGCACCTTTTAATATAATGACCTGTTTGTCTGATCTTCATGGTAACCGAATGTAGGAAATGTGATGATAGATGCACAAAATAATTATGTCCAGTTTGAAATGTAAACACCTCCACATGTGATCTGAACAAATGTTTGCCTTTCAGAGCCCACTGCCATCTCTTTTTAATGTCAAGTTCATCAGGTATGTAGAACCTGGTTCAGTCGCATTAGTCCTTAGTGAAAGTCATGATGGTCCTGATGTGAATTTGCACCTTGGATTTATTTGCATTCTGAGTCGAGATTTGATTTGATGTCCCAACTCTACAGTGCAGACTTTGAGGAGGAAACCCAGGAAACCCGGTCACAGAGTAAGAGCCCAACGAGCCTGCGTGAGTGTGTGCGCTAATGAATATTTGCATTTGTGGGTCGCATGGCTATTCATTCTGTGCATTTTGTTTTTCAGCTGACGAAAAGAACATGTGCAACAGCAGAGAGCTCTTTAAAATGATGGTAAATATGCAGTTATTTGTCTTGTAATAATCGGTTTCATACAAATGTAGATTTTATCAGCAAAAAAGATAGGTCACTGTTAATTGTAGTTTGGGCAATAGTTGTTGAGTTGAGGCAATGACATTTTGTGGCTTACCGTGTCTAAAAAAAAATGGTGTAAACAGAGAGGTTTTAAGTTTATCGATCCTTTCTGCCCAGGAATCCACAAATAAGGCCCTAAAGAAGATGCATGCAGATAAGGCAGGTAAGATGGTTATATATACGTTTGCTTATTTTGCCATGCAGTGAGAAAAAACTGATGCCATAAGCTTTTATAATGATCCAAATAATTAATGAGTCAGTGAGTACATGACTTAATAGCCACATCCTTTTTTTCCCACTCTTTCCTGTCCCTTCTTCTGTTACTTGTCATTGCACATAATCCGTGTTAAGCTTTGAAGGATGCCATAGCAGATTTCAGTGAGGAACAGCCGCCTCCGGTTCTCACTCCCTATGGCTCTCCTGAGTGTAAGGTAGGAGGCTTCAGTATCTGATATCCTTTTCTAAACATGACACGCATGCATATGTTATGTGTAGCTAATGACAAGCTACTCAAGCATACAGAAAAATTATTTAGTTTTCCTACATAATACTTTTTGAGTTTATTCTTATTTATTCGTTTATTTTTTATTTTTTTTAGTTCTTGTGTATTTTGTGCCATGCCTTTTATCTACTCACAGTTTTATTTTGTGTAATTCAGGGACTTACCAGGTTCATAAAGCAAGAACCTGACGATGAGCACATAGAAGATAAGCAGGAGAAAAATAACCATGTTGAGTCCAAGCAGTGTGAGGAACCGAAGGCTAAGAGGATAAAAGAAGAATGTCTCTCTCCTCCTGGCAGCAGTAACTATCCCAAGCACACATACTTCGAGCAGGTAACACACACACACACACACACACTCTCAACACGAAGCCACAGTAGTAATTCACTTGACTGTTTGCTACTCACATTAACCCAGCTGCCTTCTCTGACTCTTAAGGACCGTCCCTCGTATCCTCCTCTCCCCTCCACCCCCTTCCCCTCCATCCTGAGCATGGAAGCGGCCTTGTACAACATCCCCCAGAGACTAGTAGTACGTGTGGCTCTCATCAGGCACCCTCCTGGCCTCTCTGTGCTCTGGAATGTGGAGGAAGAAGACCCCTCTGCGCCGCCCATGGATAGTTATAGGTGAGAAACAGCAGGGGGCAGGAGATTTGTGTAGAGAAGGCAGGTTTCTGCCCTGCTACCCTCTGGATAAAATCACCCCTCTGAACAAGAATTTTGTTATTTACCTTTTAAGTGACTGCCTTTTTCAAATAAATGTTGGCGCTTACCCACTGCTAGTACCAGCTCTACTCGGCTCGACTCGGCCGCTGGCTAAACTATTTAAAAATTGCGGGTTTGATCAGGACACCCCCGCCTGTCACTAGCATGGATGTATTAAGAGGTCGCTAGCAATGATGACGCAGTGATAAGTGACGATTCTCTCCGACCAATCGGTAGTCTGCAGGTTTTCACGTCACCTTTTGGTATCGCCTCAGCTCGCTTGGAACCTCGACGGAGGTGATACTAAAAAAAGTACCAGTTGGCAGGTACTAGGGACTTTTTTTCATAATGGAAAACCAAAAAAGTAGAGGCGAGTCGAGCAGATATTGTGTAATGGAAAAACGCCATTTGTCCCATTCCCATTGGCTCTTTTCAAATGCAGCTGTGAAAATCATCTTCATAATGACTTCTTCAAATTAGGGCCGTCAATCGATTTAAAATATTTAATTGCATGACTGTCCATAGTAACTCGTAATTAATCACACATTTTTTTATCTGTTCTAAATGCAATTTTAAAAGGTACATTTTTTTAAGTTTTTCACGCTCAAGTAGTATTTGAGACTCAGCGTACTCCGGTGGTAACTGTATTCATATCGACAGTACACGCAAAAAAACGTCTTGTCGAGAGAACCATCAGGAAGGGCTTTGAAACTAAACTGCCATTCTAAAGACCCGTGTCTTGTGTTTAAATATATTTTGTGTGTTTTGTCGCTAGTCGCTTTTTAGAAATACAGTTGCTTACCAGGGACGATTCTAGGATCAGACCTTTAGGGGGGGCTCAGCCCCTAATGAGAATGTGACATGGATACAGTGCCTTGCAAACGTGTTAACCCCCCCTGCTAAATCAGTAATTTCACTGGCTAACAACGAATAGATTTATTTAGTATTATAACAGAAGATAAATGCAAAATATTGAACATATGAAAAACCTACGAAAGTCCCTTTATGGATTATGAAGGATTAAATTTGACAGGTTCTGGTCTGGAGTCTCTCTGACTCCAATTTGGTCACCTCAAATACTGCTCCTCTAAGTTTCGTGTCCGTTGAGTGGTAGACCAGAAAATCAATACACAGGGTTCGTTCAGTTAGTCTATAACAAACTTTAGTAAATGATATTTCAAGCAAAATACAACTTATGCATAAGGAATCAAGACAATTATCTCTCACCCTAACGCCAACAGTCTCTTCGGAATCTGAATCCCGATCTATCTTGCCCTTTCTGTCTTATTCTCTCCTGGGCCCCCCCTCCTGCGACGCATTCGGCTGTTATCAGTGCACCTGGTCTCAGCCTCCGGTTTTCCCACTGAAGATTCGTGCATACCCATGACTGCGTCTTTGTTCTCTCGTTTCTCTGGCCGTGAGATTATTTGCTACTGTTGATCATTTCATTGGCATGGGCGCCTTCACTTCCTGCGCGTCTTACACAGGTCAGCCTGGTTCAAGGCTTTTACTAGCCTGACAAGCCAGACCCACATCAAGATGTTGGGTCTGGAAACTCACCATTGCCAGGGCTCAATCCGAGGGGCGGGATAAACGGTTGTCTTTCAAATTCCCCCTGCACTCATAGCCAACCAGAGCAGCGCTAGTTGACAGATTAAACTTTTGCCGTATCCGGTCGGCAAAACTCCGAACACATCTTCCTTTTTTAAGAACGACTTCAGTGCTTCACTCCAAGTCTTCCAGAGTCGCGGCCAAAGCCGATTCCAAAGACCGCTGTTCACCAGCAGCAGTCTTCTTCTTCTTCTTTTCAGGTAGCAGGGAATTCACGCCGAACCGTCGTAACGCTGCCGTCATTATGTTAAGCCCGCCCACCGACTCAATACACAACGTGATTGGCCTGACCAGAATTTGGTTTTTCCAGCTCGCAAGCCAACGGAGAGTTGCTAGACGACCCTGGCTGCAAATTACATTTGCTGCTGCTAGGGTGCGTCTAGATTTCTAGGCTAGGCTTTTACTACTATTCTTACAAAATATATTCTTCAACTACCAGAATCAAAAAAAAGATGATAATGAGGTGTAAACAATACATAAATAAAACTTTCCTTGACTGGGTTACAGGTGCATAGCATTGGCGACAGCGACACAGGATATTGAACCGGTTTCTTTGAACCTGTAATTGTTTGCCCTCTGTCACTAACAGACAAGTTCGCAAACTCTTAACTTGAAGCACTAAAATGGATTTAAAAAAAAGAAATTGTGTTTTTTATTATTATTATCTTTAGGGGGGCTGGCCAATATTTCCTGCCACTATCCTCGGGCCTGGCCTTTGATCAAGCATTTGTGTTTTTTTTAATCATTACTTTATTAGCCTAATTCGGGTGAGGAGAAAGCTATGCCTCTCCATCTTCTCCCGTAGCTCTGGGTATATGTCCTGCACTGACTTGAGTGTGAGGTAAACTGTTCTACGTCGTGTCTCCCCCATCTGCAGCACTGTCTTTGATAATTGCGCAACCAGGCCAGATTGTTTCAGATATCGAGTCCTTTAGCAGCAGATTTGGTCTCTCCTATATCTGGCGCGTTGTCGGTCAGTGCGTCAGCATGCAGACAGTGGCGAAGGACAGTATTGATTAGGTGATCGAGACAAGAAAGTCTCATGAGGTTCCAGGGCTTTGATTATGTTGCTGCCTTGATCTGTTACCCTCACTATTCGGCTGGAGTTTTTTTTTTTTTTTAACGTTTCTTCATTCGAATCCATCTGCGATCCGTTCCATTCTGAATAAACAAACAGCACAGTTTACATGCTTCGTCCTTGTTGCATTATTCATTAAGATCATTCTAAACAGATTTCTGTAGTTCAAACAACTCGGAATTGTAGTTGAGAGTCATTTATAACGGCCCACGTATTAAAAAAATTGCCGGACTCGGGCTCATAATTACAGTTAATGTATCGGGCCGGGCTCGGACACAAGGTGCACAGGCTTGGGTAGGGTCGGGCTTGATTTTTTTGGGCTTTAGGCTTGAGCCCCGCTAAAAAGGGTCTAAATCGCCACTGAATTGCTAAGAGGGTCTGAAAAATCACTAAATCTAGCCAGAAAGTCGCCAAGTTGGCAACACTGTCCACAGCGTTACTGCTGCATCCTGATTTCTACTAACTACGGAGCAGCCTGGGCCCAAATCAAACACACATTACCTCGATATTATCGCGTTCGTTTTGACCGCCCTACTTTAAATGCCTCGTTTGGTTTCACCAGTATTCAGTTTACTATTACATACAGCAAATAAAGCATCAAACCCTGCCATTTGAGAAGCTTAAACCTGAAAATGTGTAGCATTTTTTCCCACAAATTTGACATGGTAAAAGGACTGAAGCGGTTAATCATTAAAAGAATATCAGATTTATTTTTGCGTCGTTCATCGAATTAATCAATCGACTAATTGTTTCAGCTCTGGTAGAGTTACATGGTTTTTAGATGGCAAGCAGCAACCTGACACATCAGAATTAGATCTAGGTAATGCCATCGATGCTCAGCCACCGAGACAAGCAGCCAGTCTTTTTTTAGTTACTTGCTTTTTTACGCATTCTTGTTTTCTCTCTCTCTCTGTCCCTGCTGCAGCGTCTTCATGACTATGGAAAAGGTCAAGGGTAGCAACGTCTTCCCAAATTGGCGGACAGCTGGTGAGGTGAAGGCCATCCCTCTGCCCACGTGTGTGTTGATCACCAAGTACAAGCCCGGGCACAGGATGTGTGTCGCTGTGGTGGGCAAAGACAAGTTTGGCCGGTACGGGCCTTACAGTAAAGTTATAACTGCAGTCGTACCTGATACATTGGGAGGTGAATATGGAGTCAAGGTAGAGACAGCCCAAGCAGCGTTAGGAAGATAGGGATTTTTTTTGGTTGTTTTTTTTTAAAGGCAATGTTACGAAATGTTATGTACACAGTTTTAAATGTTTAGAAACAAAACCGAAATGTGTTGATACATTGAAAGATGATACATTTAAATACATTTTTAATGAGCTTATAAAGTTGACAATGTTTAAATGTATACTCTTCAATTTTGTTTCATTTATAAAGTAAAAGTCTAAACATTGGATGTGTTGTTGAAAAGTTTCTTGCCTATCTCATTTTGAAATAATAAATTGAATACTTTGGATTATTTGGCTGCTGGTCAGACTAAAAGCCATGTCCACAACCAGCCTTCTGTATAATACGTCATGGTGAATGCCAATGTTTTTACACTGAATGTTATTTGAAGTGAGTTTTAGATCAATCCAGTGGCAATAACTGTCATAGTAATAAATATGGCGATGCCAGTGTTTATACCGTAATTCTCATAGTCTCCTGTGTAAATGTGAAGCTTATTTTTCTGCTGAAATCTGATTCTATTTAGATGCAACCATTGAACCGATGATTTGTAACCCTAAACTGTAACAATTATGGAAGCATGGCACTGCCTATGAATTTGCCACCCTCATGCCAAACTGTTATTTACAAAGAATGCAGTGCTTATTTACACACTAAGCTATGATGGTGGTCTTACTTGCTGCTCCACATTTTTCTTCCTGCGTGATGGACTTCTGATTTCTTGCCAGCTGGCAGCAGTCAACAGTCACCTCACTCTCTTGCTCTGCCTTGAGCTATGTGTAAGTGAAGAAGACAGGACACAATCCCTATCAGTCACAACAGAGACTTAGAATACTCACTCAAAACTGGGGCGATTTCTGAGCCTGACATGCAGACCTGGCTGTACCTTGAAGGGCCATTTCACCGAAATAACATGTAGTGGTATCCGGCCTTACATCTGCCAGTTTTTCTGCAAGACGTACCTCTACATAATGGCAATTAGCATACAGTCAGCATTCGTTTGGTTTTATTTCTTTATTTATTTTGAAATGTTATGGTCATTTATTTCTCAATATAGTTGATCCTTTTTTAAATTTTTCTACAAAGGCAGGTTTGGGCCTCCGTAGCGGCCGATGATGTGCTGAGGTGCCTGTGCTATTGGTACAAGTTACTCTTTAATGGTCCCAGACCTGCCTGCAACCCTGAACTGAATAAGCAGGTATAGTAAAAACACAGGATAAAACATAAGAGGAATATTTCAAAGAGATAAGCATGTTTTTAAATCAGATCAGGGGTCTCATTTATAAACGTGGCGTACGGACAACACGGGGCTGAAAATGTGCGTACGCCACTTCCCACGCAAAGGTTGTGATTTAAAAAAAAACTTGACGGGAGACTGTGCGGTCCTCCACGCAAACTCTGATCCATGCGTACGCACATTTTGGAGACAAAATAGGAATTGGCGACGCAGATGGTGAGGTGGTGAACTGAAGTCAGACTGCAGAAAGTAAATGGGAATAACGATTACTTACTAACGATACTGCCCATGGCTGCTGCATTGACCTGTATTTACCCTCTGTATGAGATGCTCCTTAGGAGCGCCTGTCTCTTTAAGCCCCCCTCCCGACATTGCCCAGTCTGCTCTGATTCTGCGCTTCTACGCTCGTTTCACTAGTATCAGCTGGAGCTACTGCAACTGAGTATATAGCAGGACCAAAGAATTTCTAATAAGGGAAGAAGTTCCACTCTCGTTATTTCCGGCTTCGGAACTGGTTGCAGTTCCACCAGAGTTCCATATAGGGGGCGCTCACAGGCCAGTGCAGAATGAATGGGACTCTATGGAGCTACACCCCTCAAAATCCACTTTTCTCAGGATATCATTTTTTGTCTAGTAATTTGAATGTTGCATTCGGAAAGGGAGGCTAAGAAAATACACACTGCTGGGTGTTAGATTTTTTTTAAAGTGGCTTTTTTGTTCTAAAAAGCCTTTTAAAATGTCAATGACGTCATGCACATATACGGCCAGAGATACTGCTTTACGGCAAGCTCTGAGTCGCTTCCTTTGTTCTCTCGTAGCATCGATAACACAGCTGACAGGTTAGCCTCTCCCTGTTAATACACATGCTAGAAAGAGGTTTGCTAATGTTTTAAAGACCACCATATAGCCGAAATATTCACTCTGACATTCTGGTTCTGCTTTGGATGCCGTCAAGCGGGATCTCCGATCGTAATCGGTCCTTCACTGACCAATCGGCATTCATTAGCAGAATGCTAGCGTGTTATGGGCAACAACGACTCAACCTGTAAGAAATCGAAAGGACACAAGTACTCGTTCATTCAACTTTTGACCTATAATCCATGTTGAACTTGCAAAAACTACAAATCTGAGATTTCTCAACGACAATCAGGCGAAAGAGACACATTTAGCCGTCTAGCTCCATAGAGTCCCATTCATTTAGCACTGGACCGCGATCACCCCCAGGGAACTCTGGTAGAACTGCAACCAAATTTGGTACAATGGGGCTGAATAGGGAGTGGAACGGCTTTCCGTAGACGGGCTTTGGCAGGACTTTGTACCGTGAAAAAATCACCAATAAAGGCTTCTAAACCAAATACTACACAAACGGACATGTCCCAGCAGTAATGTGACCTGAAATTGGGGAGAAATGACCAACATTGGCTGCCAAGATTAGCTACAGCTATGTGGCGTTAGCAAAAACGCGCTCCAAAATTGGGGAGAATTTAACAAATTGGCAGCGAAGATGACTTTTACTGCCGTTAGCATGTAGCTACTATAGTTAGCAGTGGACACTAAAGATATAGCAGCACTTTATACAGTCAGAAATATATGGGAGATGAAGGCTTTTTAACCAAATACTCCATAACCAGAAATGTTTCAGGAGTAATGTGACCCAGAATTGGGGAGAATTTAGCTAACCACACTGGCAGCCAAGATGACATTGTTTACTGCTGTAGCATGTAGCTACATGCAACAATGTTAATGTTAGCTTAAAAACTTCACACTTCAGTAGTTCCTGTCTGGAGCAGATAACCAATCATAGCAGGCCGGCTTAGAGTTGCGTAATACTTAGCCCGAGAGTAGAAAAAACTGTTGAAACTGGAGCGTTCAGAACAGTTGGAAATCTGAACATTTTAGCTCACAGGGATTTATCTAAAATGCGTTTACCTCATTATTTTGTTTTGGCCACGTTTTACATGAAAATCCGACATTGTTACATTGTAGACATGACAGAAAATACGGGAAAGCATCATGTGTCTCCTTTAAAGCACTATTGACGCAAATAAGGACAAGTTTCTTTTGGGACAGTTTTTTTTTTCATTTTGTAAATGTGATGCAAAACTAAAATGTATAATTGACTGACTGCATATGTGGTTATTACACTCAATACTTGAGGTGTACTTACCCGGGAGTGGGTGACATAGACAAAGAAGGTCTGCTGGTGTGCTTGGGCTGTTGGTCAGGCACAGTTTGACATTATGCTGTGTATGAAGAAGTGGGAGTGCAACTGTAAAGGGAGTCGTTAGACCCACATTGAATGCCTGCTCCCAGCATCAGCAATAGTCTGTGTGTGTCTCTCCTCAACCAGCAGTATCCAGTGGGGAAGCACAGCAGAGTGATGAGCCTCGTAAGACCACTTAAAAAGAAAAACCCACAATCACACCGACACACACATACAGGCACACACAGTGCCCTAATTAGAGCTGACAGCAGAGGAGGGAGAGCTTATGAAATGAGGGCGAGTATAAAATAAAAAAAAGATGTGCAGAGAAGCTTGATAGAAAAAGCAGAGGTGGAGCAGAGACAGTGATTAGGGAGCAAATTAGGTTTTTAAAGTTTTAAAGTGAAGTGTTGGCAGAATGGTGACCTGCTTCCTCAGACCCTTCCCTTCTGTAAAATTGAGAGCTGCAGTCTGGAGAAACTCAAGTATGCAAGTAACAGGCTGTCTACTCACTTCTATTATTATTCCAAGATGAATTAGCAAGATTCTTTATTTGTTTGATTTGAAGTGTGTGGTGGAAATCTGAACAGAACCACTTTTAAATAAAGAGGTTTTAAGACAAAGTTTCCTTTGGTATGGTTTTAAAGCTTTAGTGCGTAACTTTTAATGAACGTCCGTTACATTCAAGACATTGCCAAATGAGTTGATACACAGCTTATTAAGACTATCAGCTCCACACAACTCTCTCTGTATTTATACACTCAGTAGGACTATGTTCAGAAGATTGTTTCTTCCGGTGTCTTTCGCGTGCGGAAAATGGAGCAAAGATAATTACCTCTTCTGAAGAGTCCATCATGTTTTTTTAATCCTCCGCATCCTCCTTGGCTACTAGCAACTGCGTGGAGGAGGGCTGGGGGTTGGTGCACGATCACCGAAGGCTTGTATCATGTGGATGTGCCGACAGTTTTGTTGTCATTACTTAGAATTCCTCATGGGGGCAACAGAAACTACGCACTATAGCTTTAATACATACATGCAAGTATGGAGCGAAAGTCCAGCGCAGCGAACACAGCACAGCAACAGGAGTTTCAACTGACATTCAGTATACAAACCCAGTTTATATATCATTGTAAACAATCGTCTGTATGGTTCGATTCTACAATGAATAGATAACTTGTTCACAGCAAATGGCATCAATAATACTCATCAAAGCTATCCCCCTTATATGGTGAATCAATATGCTTTTCATACATTTGAAGCCCGTCAGGCCATATGTCTTGTTGGCAGATTGAGCTAATTTGTGTCAATAGTCACTGTTTGTACCAAACAGGACTTTCCCTATTACTTACCACATCATTAAACTGCCACGTCACAAGTTCATTCAGAGTACAACCAAATACACAAAGACACTAATTCAAAAGTTAAATCTGCACATAAGTTTCATCGAGTAAATGCATTAGTTATTTTTCCATTACAACGTGCAATATTTATAATGTTGTCCCTCTATTTCCCATCAGTGTAGACCAAAATGAAGAATGCTGGTTTGACCTGAAGCTACTGACACAGTGTAAAAATAGAATTATTTTTAATAAAATGCTAAAGCTGTGATATCGACAAAACATGCATCTTTTATGCTTTTTTGGTGTATCAAGACCCGTGGTGAGTCTGTGTCCGTGGTGAATAACAATTGGTGTTCCATTGTGCTTTGCACAGCAGGCCCACTAAATAAAGTCAATCTGGGAAATAAATCATAACATTTACCAACTGAAACAACAGGAGCCAGAAGGTACATCAAGCAGACTACATTTCACACTGGTACGATGAGGATTTGTCTATTGAGTTCTTCCCACACTGTATGACTCAACCTCCATAAAAAAAAAAAGATCCAGTCTGCATTCCTTCTTAAAGTTGTCTCCTTCATAATCTTTCTGTATCTAACTTTTCTTTTTTTTTTTTTTTTTTTTACTTTTTTTAACTGACAATCCAGTATTTGTTCATCTGCAAGTTTCCCGCTTGAATGTGAATGTTTTATCATTTTGTCAGGTCAGCTAACAGAAAAATAATATTAAAAAATATTACAGTGGCACATTCAGGCCATATATGAATTCAATGTTGATCTCCTAAAATCAAATTGTTTTGTTTGCACCTTTGATATTTGGTTGAAATGTTAAGTAAAAGCATTGACGCAGAGAAAGACTCTTCTTTCCTGCCTCTTGAATATCAGTCCTTTTTTAATCTGTTTGTATAGGAACATCTCTGTGTGTGTGTGTGTGTGTGTGTGTGTGTGTGTGTGCGTGCCTGTGTGTACCGACCCTGACTGAATGTCAAAAATAAAGAGGACTGTTGTGGAAGTGGCTATAGACATACAGACATAAGCATAGAAAAAAAAAAATCTATTAAAAAAAATATACCACTGATGGTCACAGGAGAAAGAATTTGACAACTTGAGGACTATGGAGAATAACAATGTGCTACCTGAACAGCAAGCATGTTATTTGAAATCCATAAGTCTCTAGTGTAATCTTGATGGAGGGAACCTAAACACTGTAAAAAAAAAAGAAAAGAAAAGAAAAAAAACAATCATACAGGATAAGAAAGATCCTAGATTAGCGTCAATAACCAGAAATACATGTTAGGGTATTCGATAATATTTTCAGATACACTGAAATTTGCAGGAGGACTTTTTCAGCTGAAAGCTGACCCCCATCCATGCAGCTATGGTACAGTAATGTGCTAGCTCTCACTAGTAATATTTACTGTAAATAAGATTGTATTTTTCTGTCAATGTGTTGGTGATTGAGCTTAGGTGGGGCAAATGTGCATGTGTGTGTGTGTGTGTGTGTGTGTGTGAGAGAGAGAGTTTGACCACATTAAAGCAGTTTGTGGAGCCCCCTGTCAGCTCTGTGACCCACATGGGGATTGTCCCTTCTGCATTTTGTTTTTACACCTTCTGTTTCTCCCCTGGCTCTTTTCAGTTGTCAGCAGAGTAGGAGCCGTGTTAGCGTTACTCACTCCGGGTAGCACTGACACACACACACACACACACACACAACCGTACATGTGTACACACAGATATTAGCACACAATATTTGCCATATTTGGAAAGACTTAAACACACACTCATTTACCCGCTATTACAGCCACAATGACTTTGACATATAGAGATACACACTTCAACACATCCAAATATACTAATGTGCACACAGTGACGCAAAGGATAGTTTGTTCAGTCTTTGTGCTTTGAAAGGCCACGCCCCTTAGTGTGTGGTCCAACCAATGAGCTTTGAAGCTAAATACCTGCAGAGGATAAATGCTTCGCTCTTCCTCTTCCGTTGCTGTGAGCTTCCGGTTCGGGTGATCAGGCCAGTGTTCCAGTTCTCGGTGTGGTCCAGTGTTGTGTTTGTGGCCAAAGGGGAAGCCTCTTGTAGAGTGGTGGGAAAGATACTACTAACACTTCATATATAGTCTTTGGGTGAAAGTCCCAAGGTGGCGTTGTCATCATCAGCTTATAATAAAATCTGGTAGAGCTCTAGAATTACTACACAGTTACACAAATAAGCTTCCCAAAACTGTTCCTTTAAGTTTAAGTAAGTATTATACTTACTTGATGCCTTTTAGTGATTCCTCTATAGACCTTTTTCATGGCAGACATATTGACATGTCATAGCAGGAGAAGCACAGGTGTATTCAAAACCATTAATGATGGCTGCATTCCACTTAGGAGAGGCCCTGGTATTGTGCTGACTCACTGAAATAGCTCACTGGGACACTTGATGGAATTGAGCCATCGTTAAGGTTATCAATTTCAGCAGTGCTTTTCCTACTATGACAAGTCAAAATGTCTGCTGTGAAAAAGGTCCATTAATCTTTCCAGTGGAGTCAAGTACCATTATGGAGAACTTTGTCCCTGGATTTTAGGTTGCTTGAGTTACTTGCACTTGAGTTGAATTTCAGTATGGCATTGTACAAACTTCTACTTACAAGAGCATGGATGGAATTGCAAATGGATGACTCAGAACGTATTGTTTTACATTGTCAAACAAATAACAAATATATTAATCTTGTTTTCAAGACAATATATGTGAAAAGTTGTCCTGGAATGAACCACATTTTTAGTCAATTAGCAATTTACCGTTTATTACAAATGAATCTAGGGTTTTGCACAATCATCCAATATAATTTTGTCCGGCCGTAGGATTGCATCCTTTATGCCCAGATCCTTATCTAAATAAATATTAAAGGTTGTGTTTTATAGTTACACAATCTCACTTCGATATACCGGTTTTTATACTTTTTTCACAATATAGAAGCTTTGCACTTTCACCTGGCAACTCAGAGGCATCAACCTATGTAAGACTGATGCCCTGTCATATATCTTATTTGATGGACAAATGGACAGACAAAAGAGAGGATACAGCCTTACCTCACATGGCCCAGCAACACTTTGAACTGCATCACCGCCACTGCATTCTAATGATGTAACACTAGAGGGGGATGCTTAACAGGATATGGCATGCCAGGCCAGCTAATGGTGCAGGCACGTTGGTTTATTGTGTGTGAGTGTGTGTTTGTACCAACGACATTTCAAGGCATATCCTCTGCGTTTTTGTACCTTGATTAGAAAAAAACATGTGGACTCACAATACTTCCATTCTCCCATGGAATTTCAGGGTTGCGTCTGTAAAAGCAGTGTGCAGTTTTCAGTTTTTCTGAAAGAATGCAGCTTATTTAAAATGATATTTAAAGTTACATTCCCCCACGTCATATATGACGAGAGGCGTTTTATATATATATATATATAACAATACCTCTAGGACACAAGGACCTTGGAACAGGTGTAAACAGATGGACACACACACTCATTGTAGAAACCAAAGCAATAAGTGGAGCTAAGCAGCCTTTTAGAAAAGACAGGACAAAATCCTTCACACATAGTCACCTTCTGTTTGAAATTATTTATGCGTATTATTTATTCATATTCTCATCTTGATTTACCCATATGTTGTAAAGGTCACAGTTCAACAGTTTTAGAAGCTTAAAAAAGTGAGGGGATCACTAACATGATAAGGATTATCTGGGAGCCGTGTATGTCCCTAGAGGTTGTGATTGTCCAATCATAGCCTTAGCAACTGTAACTGGGCACAATATTTGGATTTTTTTTACATGCCGAAGAGATGTGTATGATGGGGCTCAAGTAATCAAAAACACCAGAGAAAACGTGTAAGGATTGGATTAAACTGTGTGCTTGTCTGCTCAAACGTAAACTGCAAACGATAGTATGCCAGGCTAACTAGCTTACAGTAACAACCAAGTGTTACTTCCCAAGAGGAGCACGCATTTAACTAGCTAACACACTACATTAAAAAAAAAAAAAAAAAAAGGAAATAAAGAACCACCCATTCACTATTGGTAGTATTTCCCCACTGTGTGGTAGCTGATTTTGGCAGCTAGAAACAAAAAATTCAGCCAGAGTCTGTGTTTGTTTGTTCTCATGGAGCTATTGTTAGCTTACAGAAATAAGCTAGCTACCAACACCTCATAAAATCTGCCAGTGAAACTTAAAATAGATAGCGAAGATAGCAGAAGGTTATGCCTGCCGGATGGCATCCAGTAAGCCAGACTACTTTAGATATTAATAAATATATGTCATGCTGTGAGCAGGCAATGCAGTAAAAATGAGTTAGTATAGGTGAATAAGCCTGGAGCACTGCAATTAGTTAATTGAGTTTAGTAGGCCGACTGATAAAGCTGTGGTTCTGCCAATTCAAAGTGATAATAGTGTTGAATATAGCCTAATTCATTCACTATTCTCTATAGTTGTTAAAAAACAGATAATAAATAATATATGTATATAATGTTATTATCTTTCTAAAATACAAAGGTGTTTTGTCTATGGTGTGGTCATTAAATATTGCAAACTTTTCTACGACCTTCTGAAACTGGTCAAGTGCAATTATTATCACTATCACAGCTTTTAATGGTAATTTACTGTATCACGTCCTCTACCAGCAATATTAGGAGCTACACATTAAATTACCAAAACACAGCAGTGTGGCTAAATATTAGGCTGCAGCTGTTTTACTTCCATTACCAGACAGTCATGCATACCTGCCTGAGGTTGAACAGGTTGAACCTGAGGTTGTCATTTCAGTGATGTACGAAGTGAAAGGAGCGGGCCGGGAAAAAATGACTCCCACATGTGCATCCTCTTCAGTAAGGTGGCAGGCGGGAGGGGGAGGAAGCTCAAGAGAACAAGTTAGCCTCTAAGTTTTTCTGTGATTGCTCATTTGACAAAAAGGTTGTTTAAGATAATCCCATGACACAGGTCTACTAACCTGTATTTATGTTTATTTTGTCAGACGGCTTTGCAATCATAGAATTGTGATTTGATAACATTTTCAGCGCTGCAGCATGGGGATAATAAGCATTTATGAGCCACAATTAAATGTATGCTTCTTAGACAATGACAATATGTCAATGAGAACAACTACATGGTCCTATGAAGACATATTTTATGTTATGTGTTTTACTGTATTGTCATTCATGTTGCCATGCATTATCTACTAGCCTCCGCCTACGGGTGTCCACGGGTGGCGTTATAGTTGTTAATAAATACATTAACACTTATATCTGCATACTCTTACATTATAATGTGTAATAAAGCATTTTTTTTTAAAATGTTTATAGAAAGTTTAGAAATGCTAAATTGGGGGACTTAAAACAAAGTGTTCCGATATAGGCTAATGGGTTAATTAGTGAACTTTAGAAGTGATGGTAGAAAGATTTTCTTATCTTTAGACAGAACCAGGCTAGGGTCAGCGTTCCCCGATGCAAGCCCCATGTTCCTTTTCTCCCTCTGTCATCATCTCTTCCTAACCTCCAAGTGCTCTGGCTTGGATGTAAAAAGAGACATGCTTTAATCTAAATTAAAATAGCCACTACACTACTTTCCATGTCTGGTGTAGAATTGGGGCTGTATTAAGTGTGTACAGTAGGCCTATTTTTTTTATTTTGTTTATAAATGGAAGTACTTTAAAGTTGGCTGTCATGTATTATTAATGGGGCATTAATTGTTTGCGTCTCATGTTGTATACATTGTGGAGACAGGTGACGGGCTGTGTGAGCGTGTTTGCTTTTTTACATGTGCCTGTGTGTTTTAGAGCATGTCATTTGAAGTGACAGGCTGGCCATCGACAACAGAGCATTAAAGTAACCGCATCAACAATTGAGCACATCTGAAAACCTGATGGCTCATTTCACCTTTTACAGGCACATGCACACATACAATCTCTCTTTTCACACGCACATATGCTGACATGCATACACGCTGCTGCTTTTGCTCACAGACAAGCTTTGGTGTTTTTTCACAAACACATTTTTCTATCCTCGTCTTTCATTCATTTTTTTTTATTTGAACTTACATAAACATATTACTAACACATTTTGGCGACACATCTTTTCACATGTCATACATAATTTAGCTGCTGAGTAATTCACGTCCAACTAATTTTCATTTAAATACATTTTTGTTCTGTTGTTCTTGCACCCCCTCCATTCAGCCTCTGAGATAATTTAAAGTAACATTGACAAATGTAATTATTTTGAAATATCTAGTGTGTTAAAAAACATTGGTCATTTGGGGGAAAATATGTGTGTGTGTTTTGCAAAACATTGAGGTTTTGTACATTATTTTGTACATGTGTGGTAGTGTACAGAAGTGTGTGTGTGTGTGTGTGTGTGTATGTTAATTCTTCTAAGCATGCAGCAGACTTCTCTGGTACCTTTTACACGGCCACCCATAGAGCCATATGAGTCACTGGTACTACAAATCACTGCTACCGTTAAGCCATTGCTGCTGCATTACACTTTTATATTGGCCATATTCATAATTATAAATGACGATAGGTTTTATGTGTCTACCTTATTTTCTGCACTTTCAGAATCATAGCCTGGCT
Organism: Sander vitreus; assembly: GCF_031162955.1. Classification (NCBI taxonomy): domain Eukaryota; kingdom Metazoa; phylum Chordata; class Actinopteri; order Perciformes; family Percidae; genus Sander; species Sander vitreus. The sequence continues at coordinate 23,470,936 of NC_135869.1, read as the reverse complement.
CCAGATATTGATATCAGATATTTTCTTTTCAGATCTGGTGTTATGATCATTGAAAGCTGCAACTGAGCCAATCAGAGTGGATGCAATTGATGCAGCTATTCAATATGCTTTAAGTTAGCTTACAGAAGTACGCTAACTCTTAAAATTTCTTGGGTTAATACGAGAAACTTTACTGTATGGAAAGCTTTAGTGCGTAACTTTTTAATATTAATGAATGTCCGTTACATTCAAGCCATAGCCAATTTAGTTGATACAAAGCTAATTAAGACCATCAGCTCCACACAACTCTCTCTGCATTTCTCATTATGACTATGTTCAGAATATTGTGGCGTCCTGGGACTTTCTGAAGAGTCCATCATGTTTTTTTAATCCTTGGTGTCCTCCTTGGCTACTAGTAACTGCGTGGAGGAGGGGTAGGGTTGGTGAGCGATCACGGAAGGCTTGTATCATGTGGACGCGCTGACAGTTTTGTTATCATTACTTAGAATTCCTCATGGGAGAGACAGAAACTACGCACTATAGCTTTAACAGCTCCCAAAAACTGCTACCACAGCTTCTATGCCGAAAATGAATTAGGTGGGATGGATCTGCACTCGTCGGCTAGCAACTGAAGTCAATGTTTCCCCCTCATAATCCTATAGGCTCTAATACAATTTGAGTGAGAAGAGAGGACGAAAAAAAAACGTTGAAGAAAACTTTATTTGTGTACCACTTGTTTGTAAGTTTATTTTGATTAGGACAATGCACATTAATCAACATTGTTGTAAATGCGCCAGTGTTAGCCAGTCGGCTAATTTTCAACTGTAGTCCTAGTATGCATGTCTTTATGAGGCGAAATGCTTTCTGAATTTTCGTGGTAAAGGAATCCAATCTCTACTCTCTTTGATGCTAAAAGGATGGGCACTGATTTTTACCTTTATTTTATTATTATTATTCATTGTGTTTTAATTTCCATAAATTGAAGCATTCTATTCCGATTTTTATGTTCATTCTGTCTATTTATGTCATTCAATTTACTTATTGCCAAGCACTTTCTGCTGCATTTCTTGTATAAAAGGTGCAATACTAACACATTTTATTATTAAAAACAAAATATTATTTTTTATATTAATATTTTTTAAGGTAGCCTATATATCCCCTCTTCTGAGTTGTTATTTCTGTATCTTACTTTTGAAATGGAGATCTTCAGATTCCTACAGGGAATAAGTTGGGAATAATAGCTATTTTAATCCTGCCGTACCCTATACCTGCTTTGAAAAAAATAAAACACAAACATGGGAATAAAAGAGGCAGTGGGCATCAGAAGGCTGTGAAGATGAGTGTTAATGCAGCATCCTTGTTTGACAAGATTTTGCATGAATATTTCAAGAAGCAAGCTTTTAAAAGTAAAACATTAAATGTAAAAGCCTCATTTTTTTCAGGCACTCTGAGCAGAGAGACATGGACATAGGGATCAAAATGTCAAGCTGGGGTTTCTTGACAGATACTACACAGTGGAGAAACTAGTGATTGAGTTGTGACACACACAGTGAACACAATTAATGATTCATCAGCATTATTCCAGTTTATCACGTGTGAAAGCAACACAAATGTTTAATTTCTTAAGGTAAAACCAAAAACCCTTTTAAGATTTAGAAACTACAGTCACAGAATGCCTATACCGTCTAATGACATAAATGATTTGATGTCTCTCGTTCTCTATTCCTTACCACACAGGAAGTGTGTGTGTGTGTACACACTGCAGGGCTGAAAGAATGCAAGCATAGAGTTTGATGTTTCCTTTCTTTGCTATCATGAATATTTGATTCAGCCCACCATCCCCAGAAGGTTCCATCCAAATGAAAGCTAAAATAATAGCTTTTACAAAAACTTTAAGAGTTGCAGCAGCAGTCGCTATGAGAACATGCAGCCAATCTCTATAGTCTGACAGGAGTGTGTGTTGTTAGGTATCTCCGTTGCTTCCCCTTTCACTCATCCTGTCTAGCATTAGAGAGAGAGAGAGAGAGAGAAAAAAACATTTGCAGAATAGTTATTGGTCTTAGAGGAAGACAAATATCAAGTAACATGAAAAAATTACAGGTTGATCCAGAGGAGTATCTGCTGTCATGTAGAAATATTCACTCAGAAAATTAATTAGGTAAAAAAAAGCAGTGGAGCACAAACTGCATAATGACATAAATGGTGCGACGCCTGCGAGCTAGTTCAGGCAGTCAACTCGAGCTGCACTGCTGTACACACACGTGACGTGCCTCACTCTCTGTATCATTTACCGAACACACCCCCTCAATTTAAGCTGCACAGTTTCCCCATCTCGGCCTTGCCAACGCTGCTGCCGTCCTGCACCTGTATCGCTGCCTGCTTTCAGCCCCACCACCACCCCGCCAGGGGGAAGCTGCTTTATCATCACTCCCCAATATCTCATGTAAACCCAATTTGCGGGGAGTGATGAGATCGGAGTCTGGCCGCCAAACACAATGTTCTGCTATTATAATAAACATTTCAAACGGTAGTTGTCTGACTGAAATGCAGGATAGTGAAGAGAGCAAGACAGTAATTAGGAGACAGTGCTGTACCTCCTACTGTAGTGCAAGTGTGCAAGTGCATGCATACAGGCACAACTACATGTGCTTGATGTTTAGTGTGCATATCTGTGTCTGTTAGGAATGTGTGTGTGTGTGTGTGTGTGTGTGTATGTGTGTGTGTGAGAGAGAGAGAGATATATAACTTGGTTTATAGGTATTTATGGTGCTATTTAGGGTGGTGATATGTACTTGTGCATTTGTAGCAAAGTAAACCGCATGAAAATCGGTTGGAAATTCAGCGAGAAATGATTTTAGTTGTGGATAGACCTCCTGCCTCAACAGACATAGGACGGGCAGCATGTCCGTCCTAAAATGGCGGCCGCGTTGATGTATCGCTGCAATGAACAGCAGCGGCCAATGCCGTATCGACGTATATACTGTATATCTATGAAAGAAGATAAGCCCCAAAAGGCTCCATGCAGAGCATAGATCGCAGGGGTGTGTACGAGACTGAATTCTTGACGTAAGAAGAAGAGAGAGCGAATGGGGGGACATGGAGAAAAGAGGGCAGGACGGGAGGTAGGAAAGACGGAAGGGAGGATGAACAGGCTTCTATTTCTTACCCAGCACCCATCATGTTCACCTGCTGAAATTACAACTAGTTCTGATATTATTTGTTGTGCTACAAACTACAAAATGAAACCCTTTTACGCTGTCTACGCTTAGCCAAAGCATCGCTCCATCACCAACACACTAGAGGGTGACACGGGAATCAATTGCTGCTCCCATCCCATCCCAAGCCCACGAAAATACTCCCGTCATATCCCGATCACGTGACTGAATCCCATCCCGCTCCCATTTCGTTCCCTATGTTGTCTAAAGTTATCAGACTGTGTTGCCCCCCTGTAACATGTTTGGTTAATCACGGTCAAATTACTGAGGTTGCCTCGTAAATTTAGGCTACACTATGCATGCATTACCTGCAGGCCTAGGCGATTTCATTACGTAATTCCTAACGAAGATCTTCTCACACTCAAAACACACATTTATCGATTTACGGTAGGTTAGAAGAATCGCTGCCTTCCGCATACTAAGTAGCCTAGGAATGCCTCGCAATCTTTGGGCGCACTCACTGCATTGCAGCATTTTTTTATTTAATCTCCGGCTCCGTCCCACTCTCGTTGATTTCTATGCTCTATTCCGTCCCTATCACGTTACCAACAGTGAGATTGACTTCCGTACCGTGGGACTCCTGCGGGAATACCGTGACGGGAGTCCCGAAAACTTGTCACCCTCTACTACACACATCATTCAGTGGCCAAACTTATCAGGGATCAAATAAATGTGTTACACCCTGACGGTTGTTTTGAAATTGCAGAAGCTGCTTTTGTCCTGTACTTTCAGTGTTACTTCAGCTGACCTTATCCCAGGGGTTTGTATTGTTAGACCTGGTGAATGGAAGATTACGTTCGTGTCTTGGCTAAAGTGTGTTTGATTTCAGTCCCTCTCTAAAGCTTCTTGGGTGCATTTACACTTGCTACCATTAAATTATCCGATCCTCCCAAGATGCATGAAATGGCTAAGTGTAAATGGAGTAAAGTGCACCATTGGTTGAGCGCTTCCGTTTAAAGTTTGGGCTAGCATTTCCAATCAGGTTGGGGAAGGTCCTTTCGAGCGAGGTCTGTGGTTTTACAAGTTTGGTACGAAAGAACTTGACTTCCCTGGGACTAACGCTGTTGTGCCTGAACGAGAGCAAATCCCTGCAGCCAGGTTCCAAACTTTAGTGAAGGGCCTTCCCAGGAGAGTGGAGGCTGTTATAGCAGTATGTTACCTCCCATGGTCTTGGAATAAAATGTTTAACAGTTACATATGGGTTTAATTTTTCGTTGTCCCTATTGAGTACTTTTGGCCATGTAGTGTACATGGAATTAAAGTCCCTGTGACTTTTGAAAACACTGACTCTAAATCAGCAGTTTTCAATAGGTGAGGCGCGACACGCGAAGAAAAAATAACTCTGTATGCAGCTCTATTGATATCGGTAATTGTGCGTACGTGTATTAGCTGTAAAATTGTCCCAAGTCAACAGAAATCAGCATTAAGGGAGGAGACAGGACCCAGCAAAAAAACGTAGGAAATATGATCCTGAGTTAAAGTTTCACCTGGTCGGGGGTCCGAGGCTGCACCTCTGCCGCAGTGTGACAGAGACTGTCAAAAGATGCAAAAGCAGAGGGAAGAGTAAATTATGCCTAGGCTACATGTGTGCTGACTCAGATATAATTAGAAAAGTCGATCCAAAGGAGAATAAATAGTTGAAAGCAATACAGAATGCCTGAGAGCCTTATTGCCATATTTTCCATTATATTTTTATATTTGGATTGTAATCTGTTTCCCTTTACATAAAGATATTTCCAGCATATTGATTCAGAAAAAGGTAGAAATAGGTGCATACAAATTCACCAGAATGCATGAAATGTAGTGTTTAATGCTCTAAATTTTCGTGGGGTGGACCCCCAGACCCCCCCGCACCATAAGTCGCCACACAAGTCTGGAAACCAAAAACCTTGGCCTTTGGGTTGCCAGGCCAGTTATGATTAGGCCAAATGTTGGTGCCATCTAACTTGCCGATTCCACATGTTAAGCATGTTTTGTTGACTTGTGGATAGGCCAACTGATGTTCAGAGATTTTAAAAGTAGCCTCAGTTAGGCCTGCATGAAGTTGGAAATGATTTGCTGCTGCAAAGAATCGTTTATGAATGCACTTTTAAAAAAGTTGTGGAAATAAAATGTCTTCAAATACAATATTAAAAAATATTTACATTTTATCAGTTTATCAGTGCCTGGAACACACAAAAGATGGTATTTACTGCAGAGGCGTGTGTGGTTTAGGGCAGGCGGATGGGATTTTGAGGAAAGGGGGGCTCGGATGTCCTTACCTACTCTAAAGGGAGGCTCACATTCACCCAATTTGAAAACCCCTGCTCTAAATGATACCCTATTAACAGCTAGTTACTGTAGATATCTAAAAGTGTAATTGATCAGCAGCATGGGGGAACATTAAAGATTCAGAATCTCTCCATTTAGCTCTGAATCAGGACCTCTAGGGTTATGAGGTTAAAATATTATAAAAAATAATGTTAGCTGTAGCAGCTTCCGCTAGTAATTTGTCATTTACTGGACACGTGCATTAAAAAAACAACACGAAATGGGTGAAATGATTATTATTGGGTCCTAGTTATTACGTAATGTTAGGATACTGATTCTTACCTAACCAGAGCTATTTGGTCCAGTTCCAGATCAAAATTGTGGTGTTTCAACCTTCTCAGCCAACTAAAGCTGGCTACAAATACTCTACTGTAGGATTCAAATATATAAAAGATGAGCTAAGTGTGGAATGTGTTTGGGATGAATGACATCTGAACATATTTAAAAAAATATATATATAAAATATTTGTTAGTGTTATCTGCTGCTGACTTCTTAGTTTCTCAGGATGACTGATTTGAAGAACGTGGGTGCATAAAATTGTATCTCTTAGATTACATTTTAAACTTTAAATACAAGAAGATGTTTCTTAACCTGTTTACAAAAGCACTGTGAACCATGACAGCAAACATCAAATTGCACTTATTTCCCATTTGAACCACATCACACATGTACATGTGCTTAAGCCAGGCTCTTATGAATCTGCTGAGTATGTGTGCATGTGTGGGACTGCGTCTATGCTAATGTGTACTTACTGTGGTGTCCTAGTTTTTGCCTTGCAGTCTTTGAGGTCGTATAAGGAGCAAACTTTCCACATTGTGTAAAGAAGAAGAATACCCACAGGCTTGCAAGCATACACACACAGTCATGCTGTCAGGATACATTTTGTCATAGATGCAATTAAAGCAGCATCATCGTCCACATAATCAATGACAACCACAAAACAAACAGGCTTCTAGTTGCCACAGGTCCCGCAGGCTTGGGAACACACAGACACACAGACACACACACAGACACACACACACACACACACACACACACACACACACACACACACACACACACACACACACACACACACTTAAACTTGTTAAGTGTTAATGTGACATAAAACAAAGAACACACACAGGCAGAAGAGAGAGGGGTTTACATACCATCACCACAGACAGGTCTGTATACGACTACACAGCCAAGATGGACACCAGAGCCAGCAGGCGTGTTGTTACCCAACATACATGCACACACACACACACACACACACACACACACACACACACACACACACACACACACACACACACACACACACAAAATTGACGGCAAGTGAAGCTCAGACATCATGGGACCTGACGTTGGCCGTTTTTATCTGATTGGCCTTCACATGCACTCTGGTTGTCGTGACGTCTGTCCCTGCAGGACACTGGCAGGCCGAGTTTGGCATGGAACTGAGCTGTGACACTGATGAGGGAGTCGGAAACTTTTTAAGCCTCCACGTGAATTTCACTCCCTGAAAGGATGTCGTGTACGGAGCTGTTGGCTCCGCAAACTTACTGTACATTCGGCAGGATGAGGATTCAGCATTTTCATTATTCTATATGAAAGACAACCTTGAAAGATTTTATTTAAAAAATACTGTCCTCCTCCAAGGAGTACACCATGGAGGTATAGGGAAATTCTTCAGTAGAAAGTATAAAAACTTGAAAAGTCAGATATTCATGACTCATTAATCAATCTATTTATACATCAAGGTATTGTTTGTTCCTTCTCTGTAAACCTTATGCAGATAAGTCATGTGTTAAAGACCCTAAACATGCATATACATCCGAAATGAGGAGCTTTTTCAAATGCGTCCCAGGAAAATCAGAAGTCACAACAGCACATATGGAGAAAAGTGTTTGAAATAAGATTTCTTTTATTTTGATTGATGCCACCTTTGATTGTAATGTTTATAAACCATCCAAGTTGATTGCTGTAGCTTGTTCTGCTCTGCCCATGCAGTTGAGAGCCTCGTTGGGTGCCAGAGAGGAAGGAAGAAAGAGGGAGTTTGGCTGACAGCATATCTGACTATTTCTTTCAATAAGCCAAAGCAATGTTATCCTAACTAACTAATATGTTCATCCATTTATATGTACATTTCACTATTAATTTACATTCTACGTGTATGCAGCTCCCTGAGTGGGCCGACCATTACTTTGTAATTGTTTAAGACATAGACCAGTTTCAACCTGTTGCTTTATACAAATTCTGTTATACTTTTGAGGCAAAAATGTCCACTGAATTAATGTGCACAAACCACTTTACTAAAGCATAGCTGAAAAGTTGTCCTGATGTAAAGAATATGTTGCGATTTTGCTGGTTGTAAATGTCTTACAGTAAATCACTTGAGTGCGTGTGTGTGTGTGTGTGTGTGTGTGTGTGTGCGTGTGTGTGTGTGTGTGTGTGTGTGTGTTGTGGTGTTGCCTTATTTCATTCTTTATCATTTTGCTGAGAATAGTCCCATTAAAAGGTGATTCTGCTGCCTCAGTGTGTGATTTTCCAGCTTGGATAATGAAGCCGCAGGAGACACACATTCAGAGAACAGTTAAATCATTTCACACACTCCCTCTCCCTCACAGACACACACACACACACACACACACACACACACACACACACACACACACACTCATAGAAGACACACAGTCTGCGATTGGAGTTAAATCACTTGACCTCCGACCTCTCTCTGGACCAATGAGAACATCCTCGTCACCCGGGTGCAGCCTCGACGACAGCCTATAAATAGCAGGCAATTTAGAAGAAAAGAGGAAGGGGCATATCAACGATTAATGACTCCTCTCTACATGCAATTTACTTCTTTTTGTTCTATCAGTGTTATCTCTTCTCTTTCCTCCCACCTGCTCCACTTTGCTATCTCGCTCACTCTGTTTGTGTTCTCCCAGCACTCTCTTACTGCCTCTCTCTCCTATTGTCTTTGTGTATATCTGTGTGTGATGTTCTCATGGTAAATGCAGTTACTGTGATAGGCAATTTTCTCGTGATTCAAAACCAATTCTCTATACAGCCCCTTCTCCACCACTTTCCTTATAAGGTTGCAGTCATGGTGCTGCTGATGGCAAGGACAAATAAGAAGTTAATCTACTACTGTACCTTCCACAACACATTTCCCCACTGGAATTTTTAGATAGCCATATTCACACCTGGGAGCTGCACCTCACTGTTAATAACAAGCAGCTCAGCTGGAGCAGTTCAGAGCTAAGTGCACTCAAAGGCACCTAAACAACATGGGAGCAGGCGGGGAGGGGAGACGATGACTGAATTCAAACTGGAAATCCTCCAGTGATTTGTGTTTATATATTCCTTATTCTTTTTTTTTTTTTACACTCAGGGCTCACATTATGAAAACAATACATGAAAACAAGCTTAGACCCTGAACTGTGGGCAAGGAAAAACTCCTTTGGGTATTACTTTTTTTATCTTAATGGGGACTTTTTGTAACCTGGCTCCGCCCTCCTACGTACTTACACTCAATTTTCATTTCCCTTCAGTACTATGTCTGAAGTTAAAGCCCGAGCAAGAACAATCTTTGCTGAGTTGTGTTGGTGGCCATGATGTTGTGGCCCTCCTCCCCACGGGGTTTGGGAAAAGTTTGATTTTCCAGCTCGCTCCGTTAGTGGTGAAGGAGTTGGCTAGCCTTGTTGGTCTACCCTCTTGTTGCACATGCGCATGACATACGTCACGACCGCTTATGGCTGTTAGCGATTGGTTATGGCAGATCCAGAGTGGCTCTGGGCAGATACAATAGTTTTAAACTTCAACAAAGTACCCGCCTTCAAGGAAGTTAACACTTGTCAATGGAGAGAGGCCAGACTCTCTGTACAAATGAAATGTACCAGAGTCTGGTAGGACCAGGCTAGACTTTTTGAGCTGCTAGTAGTTGTTTTTCTTAAACTTGCAACAGTGCATTCAAATCGCAACCTAATTACTCTAACCATTTAATTCTACACATTGTGAATGGATGAGCGATGCCCAGTGTTGCAATCATTTCTGGTTCTATTCACATTGTGTGTCAATCATTTAACACAAGTACAGAGTTCTTCTGAATCTTCTGTTCATTTTCAGTATTGTTTTCTTAATGAGGGCAAATCTGAAATCTTCACTGTCTGCGAGAATATGCAGTGGTACAAAAACTTTGAACTCAATAAGTATGACAACAAATGTAAAGAGACACAACTGGAAGCAGAGAGTGTAGGAAATGCAGCTGTGAAATACATAAGTGTGTGAATATAAGGTGGGGCAACAAACTGTTATGTTGTTATATTTGGCAATATGAGGTTCCATCAAACTGTAGTGTCTGTCTTGAGCGATGAGTTTTTAGGTTTCAGTGTTTTCCTTTTAGACACCAGTGTGATTTTGTTGATTGTACAGTTTTTTGTTTTGAGAACAGAACATCATTTGGAGCAAGCATTTGCGTTTCGCTAATTGGAATACTGTTTTGGATATGTCAATTTCTTTATTTTTTATTTATCACAATGCATCTGAGCAGTGAAGAAAAACCTGTAATATTTTGATAGCTGACAAGTGTCAGTATAAGCAGGCTGATCCACTGGGGAAAATGTGCACTCAGCATAGAGATGCCATACATTATTATTTGATAACCACACTGCTTTTTACCCCCTTTGAAGACCCTAGTGAGAGTCCCAATCACCTTTAGTCATCAGACGTCATGGATAACTGTTTCTTAAATACAATACTAAGGGTTCAGTGCATAGCTGTTTTTGTTGTTCTGTGAGGTGGCTAATTGCATTCACCTCTCATCCAGGCAGTCTAACCAATTCCTGATTAAACGGCCAAAATAAAAACCCAGCAGCACTGTGGCCTCGTAGACCTGATTTGTGGACCGATGGTCAAAAAAACCCAAAGGTGCCATGCCAGAGGAGCCCTGGTTGCTCTCCAACTGCTCAGGTCTTTGCAAATCACAGAACTCTGACCCCTCAAGCCTAGACAGTGTGAAAGGTTAAAACAGTGCTTAATATGTCTGCAAGCAAATGCAACATATTTAAATGGCAGAGGCTCAAGGCATGAATTGGTCTCAAATGACTCAAATTAAAGCCTCAGTTTACTGAAAGCCCAAAAACAGCCCTTCCGTCTTGGACTAGCCGTGCAGATAGTTTTGGTTTTATGTGTCAACAGGTCAGAAAACCCATAAACACAGTTCATTATAAGCTTTTAAACAAGCAACCAAAGCTTTTGTTTTTCTGGTGCTGACAGGGTCTCAGGATGGAGGGATGTGAAAGGGTTGTCAGAGACAGTGGTTTTCTGTCACCTTTAATTATTTAGTGTGACAGGGACCTTTAATAATGCCTTTGTGTGTGCATGCATGTGTGTGCAAAATGTATGTGCATGTGTAGCTGTGCTTGTGTAACTGTGTGAAATGCACATACGAATGTGCAGATGTGTGTGCACATCCACCCCCATCTGTGTATTTGTGTGCATGCACAGGTGCGTGGCTAAGTGTGTGTCTGTGTGTGTGTGTTTTATGTGCATGTAGCTCCCCGCACCTGCCCTCTGGCCATGGCTTCATTAAACATTTCATGAACGTCAAACATCATTTGCATCGTCAGATTAAACTAGCCCACACACATACACACTCTGACAGAGACCCACCCACATGCAACAACAACGTCAGGAAAAACTGAGGTGACACGTTCACAATGGAATGACAAAATTAGAGCTATGCCCTGTAAATTACAGTATCACACACATCCGCACAGAGACACAAACCCACATTGAGTGGGTGATGTGGATACACAGAGATGCGTGCCAAACACAATTTGCATCACGAGAAGGAAAGAGAGTAGAAACGAGTTCTCCATTTGGTGTCTGCATGTATGCATATTTCTGTAAATGTGTGTATTACTTTCTGTGTATACTGTGTATGAATCACTTATTCTGTGTGAATGTGAGAGAGAGAGAGAGAGAGAGAGAGAGAGAGAGAGAGAGAGAGAGAGAGAAGAACAAGAAAGAGGGATAGAAAACAGTGGCGGAAGGTTGGGGCAGAGGTTAAGTACACTCCAAGATAACGTCTTAAACATTAACAGTGATTCATATCCCAACAGAGAAAAAGGGAGGGGAAAAAAATACCAGGCAACACAGAAGGACAGAAATTAAAGTAAAATGCAGAAAGAAGGTAAAAAGTCAGAAAAGCAACAGGGAGAGGAAGATTAATGATTAGGTGAACATGACTCGTTCAGGTGTTTGTTTGGTATTTAGTATTGAAATGACTCTGCCATTTTGTCTTTTAAAACATAGAATATATCAGTTTTTTGTTGACAGATGGCTTCCAGAACCTTGCAGTGGCAAAATAATCAGGTATTGCAAGCTTAAAGAGTAACTTAACACCAGGCTGAAACACAGTGTTTTGCTGCCTTCTCTGGTTGAAAGGTTAATACCTGGTTACTTCACCTCTGACAACACCAGTGGTGTAGTCTATGTGATATGCAGGTACACCAACCTGATCTCACAGAATTCCGTGAAATGAACACAGCCCCTTAAATTAAAATCTGTGGCAATTCCACGGAATCGCCAAAAATTCCGTGATGGGCCCATGGAAGAATTCCGTGAAATGAACACGGCCCCTTAAGTTAAGGAAAAGGTCGTGGGTGGGCTTACGTTTCCATGACACGCGGGACAACAACGGGACGGCTGGGTTTAGTAAAAGAAGAAAGCAACGGTTGGGTTTAGGAATCGGGACACGCGGGACACAATCCCCGGTCTCCTGGGTGAAAGTCCTGTGTTGTTTGACCCATCCACCACCCCAACCAACCTCCTTATGCGGATTTTCGGGGTTTCATACTACTTGCTACCATAGTCGCTTAATGCTACGTCATCTTCTCATTGACTTTGTTTTCCGTGGTGGCCAAACGGAATTTTCACACATTCCGTGCCACCACCACGTAATGCGGTGTTAACAGTTTCTGATCATTTCACGGAATTCTGTGAGACCAGGCTGGGTATACACAGTATACCCACTAAAGCTCCAAGATTTGCATATACCCACCTAAAATGCCCAATGACCCACAACAACATACTTTCCATTATATTTTTGATATATTATGAATTGTCATCTGTGTTTTTCTTCTTCACATAGGCTTAATAAAGCTATTTCCACGGTAAATTGGTGCATAAAAGTGTATCTGAATGGAGGAAATGAAGTTGTCCTTCCCCTACTATGATATGCCCCCCCCCCACACGTTGTTTGCACGTTTAGTGAAACATAATCTGCATAGACAGCTGAATTTTTTTTTAAAGATTATTTGGTAACACTTTACTTGAAGGTATCTACATAAGAGTGACATGACACTGTCATGAACACATGACACTGTCATGACACATGAACCCATTCCCTAACTCTAACCCTAACTTGTCATGACAAAAACCGAATGACACTTAATGACAGAAGCGTTATGTCATTATTGTCATTATTGCGGATGACATCCTGATCACAGGACAAGGGGAGACACAAGAGGAAGCGGAACGGGATCACGATAAAAAACTGAAACAGTTTCATTCTCGACAGATGCAGGGAAAAGAACATAAAACTAAATGCAGAAAAATTCAGACTGAGACAGAAGGAGACCACATACATTGGACACCACTTGACGGCAGATGGACTCAAAGTGGATCCTGAAAAAGTGCGTGCCATCGGGCAGATGCCGACATTGACGGATGTAAAAGCAGTGTAGAGGCTTATAGGTATGGCTAATTACCTCACCAAGTTTTGCCCTCACCTCTCAGACCAATGCAAGGTATTGAGAGAACTGACACACAAAGACAGTGAGTGGACATGGACAACAGAGCATGAGGAGGCATTCCTCAACCTGAAAGAGACAATAGCGAATGCTCCAGTATTGAAATATTATAACCCTGATGAGGAGCTGACAGTACAGTGTGACGCTTCAGACACAGGTTTGGGCGCAGCACTGATGCAAATGGGGAAGCCAGTCGCTTTCGCAAGCAGGGCACTGACACAAACTGAGGGGTGCTATGCCCAAATACAAAAAGAGTTTTTAGCAGTGGTTTTCAGCATGGAAAAATTCCACCAATACACATATAGCCGCAAAGTCACTGTCCAAAGTGATCACAAGCCATTAGAAACCATAGAGACTGTCAACATGGTGCACAACACTTACCTCCTCAGACAGACTACATGACATAAGGTCTGCCACAGAAAAAGACAATACATTGCAGCTTCTCATTAAAACAATGAGCCAGAGATGGCAAGGACAAGTCACAGGTATCGAGTGAAATCAGGCCTTACTTCTCATTACAAGGAGAATTAAGCCACCAAGATGGAATAGTCTTCAGGGGTGAGCGTGCTGTCATTCCTGACACACTGAGATCAGACATCACTAGCCGATTACACTCATCACATCTGGGTGTTGAAGGATGTCTACGTAGAGCTAGAGAGTGTGTCTACTGGCTGGGCATGAACGACCAGATCAAGAAGTATATAGCCAAGTGTGATATATGCAGATCAATGGACAATAAACAACAAAAAGAAACACTAATGTCACATGAAGTTCCCTAGCAGGCCATGGGCAAAGGTGGGCACAGTTTGTGTTTGACAACAAGGACTATCTCATCACTGTGGATTATTTGTCAAACTTTTGGGAAATAGACTACCTGGCAGATACAAAATCTACCACAGTGATAAAGAAACTGAAAGCTGCCTGCCAAGGCATTCCGGATTCAGTGATCTCAGACAACGGCCATCAATACGCGTCCCAGGACTTCCAAAAATTCAGCAAACAGTGGGGATTTCAGCATGTGACCTCATCACCCGGCTACCCACAGAGCAATGGCAAAGCCGAATCAGCTGTCAAGACAGCAAAAAGACTTCTTATCAAAGCCAAAGCGGCTGGACAGGATCCTTATCTTGCACTTCTTGACCACCGCAACACACCGTCACAGGGCCTGGATAGTGACAGCACAGCGACTACTCAGTCGCCGTACCAAAACACTGGTGCCAATGAAAGCAACCCTGCTAAGGCCAGAAGTTGTTCAGGTCAGCCAGAATCTGAAGAACAGGCAGCAATGTCAGAGTACATACTACAACAGATCAGCTAGAGACTTGGACATTCTTGCCACAGGTGACTGTGTGAGGATACAACCACCCCCACACTATCTGGAGATTAGGCAGGCTGCTGAAGCCAGTTGATGGGAGGTCCTATGAGGTTCAGTTGCACTCTGGAAGTGTCATTAGGAGAAATCGCAGACACCTCAGGCGTGCACCTGGTGTGACCTTCAGTGACCCTCTCAATATGGAGATCAGCGTCCCCAGTCAGCCACAGGCTGTGGGATATGAACTTGCAGAGACTGTTCCTGTCCCTCACAGTGTCGCAGCAGAACATTCACCCAGAGACACTGGTAAAGAGACACCCCTGTCACGACCAGAGCCGGTCACACAGTGGTGCAGCCACAGCGATATAAGGACTGTGTAGTATCATGCAGATAATTAAATTGATATGCTGATGTTTACATGCACCTGGTACTTGAAAAGTAAACAAGCACAAAAGTTATGGTTTACATATGTTGATATTGATGTGATCATTTGCACATTTCAAGTTCTTAGCGAATGGTTGAGTGTTATCAAACTGTGAAATTGGTGATGTATACGGTGTTTTCAGTTTTATTAGTTGCTATTTTCGTCAGTTGCTGAGAGAAGATCTGGATTGATGAACATATGGAATTGTTTATGATTTAGCAATAAGCAGTGTTAGTATTAGAATTTTGTTTGTTGGTTAAAGTCAAATCTTGAGATAACAGCTCTAAATCTCAAAAGAGAAAGGATGTAACAATAGGAACTACAGTTAGAAACCATTGTTTAGTTCCGTGGGACACACAGACATGTTTTGTTGTGACACCGCCTGTGTAACCGGACCGAGCAGAATGTACCGTACACGCCAAAGTTTATTAAAGTTTATAACCCAGTGGGTTGAAACAGTAAGAAGAGTGTACCCTTCTTTTGATTAAGTAACTAACCTTAACAGACGTGACCTGATTTTGTCACCGCAGCAGGCCTACTGGTGGGTAGGGATGCATCGATCCGACTTTTTCAGTCCCAATACGATACCGATGCCAGGGCTTTGTGTATCTGTCGATACCCGATACTGATCCGACTTTCCTAACTAAACATTACTTTCCTAAGACAAAATAACATAGATGTAATGTATTGAATTCTTATTTATTTGTTATTTAAAAAAAACAATTTTCAAATCGAAAATATAATGTAATCAAACTTCTTAAAATAAATTTAAATAAATAACAATAACGGGCCTTTATATAGGTTTATAATGGCTTATTCTACTGTCAGGAGTACATAGAATATCACAAAAACATTTTAATGTCATCATGTTTACTAAAAGCTTTGATTACTAAAGGGTTTGCTTGGCTCATCAACATACAATAACGTTATATGAAGGAGAATCCATGAAAAAGGCATCTTAAATCCAGTGTTTTAATCATTGCTCTGAACCCGTCTTTCTCAACGGTCTGTAGCGGGACCGTAGCTGGATTGCGTTCATAATGTTGCTCCGCTGCATGCTTGAAGTGACAAGTCTTTCACGTTAGCACTGTAACGTTAGCATGGTAACGTTAGCACGGCCGAGTAACGTTAACAACAGTGGCTAAATTATGTCAGATTTTTTAGAAACAAAAAACCTTGCAACAACAGACGGCTCCTCTCTTGAGCATACGTTGTTCTGGTGTATCTCCGGTCTTTCTTCATCCTCTAACTTTCTTCTCTGTTTTTGAATGTGCAGTAGTGACCGGAGCCTCTCCCAGCTTTAACAGACTGTTATGCTACCTGGCTAGCTAGCAGCTATAATGTTACCCAACATGCCGTATTTGTAAATGTGAAATGATTAGTGTTAGAAACTGTTTAAGTCACAAATTGTTATGTGCTATGGTGTTTTATCCTTTTAAAGAAAGTTAGTTGTGGGTTATTAATTGTTGTGTTATAAAGTTACTACCATGAGTGAGAAGGGTACGCAGTTAACCGGGGTCCCAGTGCTGTGACGGAGGAAAAAAAAAGAAGAAACTGGATCGGCCCGTGGATCTGTTAATTTTTCCGATCCCCAATCCAGCTATTTTGTCAATATCGGGCCAATATCCGATCTTAATATCGGAGCGGTGCACCCCTACTGGTGGGTACCTGTAACCACACCCAGCAGTGATGTCACAGTGTACTGACACATCCTGGACTACACTCCTACGTCACTGCAGCAAAGTCAAAAGTTAAACTGCTGGAGATCAGCCCAAACCAGATTTTTAGGAGTTTTAAGTTGCTCTGGAATCTGTGATCATAGACTTATCAACAAAAGGAAAGCAAAGTCAGAGAAAATAACCCTAGTGACATCAAATGGGTATATTGGCTAGTCTTGGAAATAAAAATGTGCAATAAAAAAACCTGCATTACCAACTGGGGGCATGGAGTCTGAAAGACTTGGGTGTTTTTTTCAATCCTCCAGTCCTCCTGTGATGTGTTGATTATTTAATGAGAGCAATGGCTCAACTCGATCCATGGATGAACTTGTCACATGTCACACAATGTTCACAGTGTAATCAGGGACACAGAGATGCAAAGCCTGACTATAGTTAAACCTGAAAATCTAAATCATGAACGCTAGATATAGCATCGTCTAACATAAGTTACACCTCTGTTACTGATGTGATGCAGAGACATCAGTTTAGGAGGATTACGCAGGAAATCCAGACACACATCTTATGTGCAGACAAGAATAAAATCATTTTATCGGCGTGTACATGTATTGTGATACATGAACAATCCTGGAATGGCTGAAAAATGTCAAACCTTCCCCCATAAATGATTCAAATCTACAAGCAAGACATTTAAATTGGCTCTGCTAAAACCAGCCAGGATACCAAGTGCTGAAGTGGCAGGAAGCCCTAATGAGGACGCTGGTGGCAAGTGTGTGAGTGTGTGTGTAAGAGAAGGAGAGAGAGAGAGAGAGAGAGAGAGAGAGAGAGAGAGAGAGAGAGAGAGAGAGGAAGAAATTTCTTGCTAAGAAGAGCAAATTGCCAGAGCTTTCATCACTGAGATGAAATAAAGCCATACAGGGAACAACAGAGTTCCTGAAGTCTTAAAACGGATCATTTTTTGCAGAGATCCGATCTCGCTTTCAAAATTCTTCGAAAGAGGAGACCATGTAGCGATAGAAACAAAATGCATACCGACAGAACAAGATTTCGGCTAATCAACAAATGTGGTTTATTTGGCAGTTTCTTTTTCATTCTTAGCACTGGCGAAAGAGAGAGGAGTAAGATTTGGGTGTCACTAAAACAGGCTTATTGAGCATACACAAAATGCACAAATACGTGATTTTTAACTCGGGCTGCTGCTGCAGTGCGTACAAATGACAGGATGTGCTGTCAGTGCTCGATGGACCTCCATCTCTACCTTGCTCCATCTCTGCGTCAGGTGAATGAAGAGGTTAATTTTCCACTCCAGTAACACGCTCAACTGATGACAGACCATCTCCTGGGGATTTTCTCGCCCCCTCGGCCCCTTGTGCTCTCCAGGCTTTATTTAGTATTTAGCATTAGAGAAAATTGCTGTGATTAAAGGGAAGTTGGGCTGGATTTGATTAAAGGGGGACGTTGAGTGGACCTGACTCAAGGGTTTATTTGTCTTTCTCTACCAAGCCTCCCCCCCCCCCCTTTACTGATTAATTGGGATATTTCACATCCCACTCCTGAGGCCATGGCAGAATGCAGCATCAGACTTTTTTCTCTTAAAAACCACATCCCACAGAAGTGAGCTTTCTGAACCGTTTACTGTGGCTTAAACGCAATGTTGAGCAGATGAAGGACAATCAATAGTGGAAAAGAGGTGGTGGGGGTGGAACTGGGAGAGATCCAGATTCACTAAGTGAAGGGAAAGTTCTTAAAGGTACCACAATATTGTTATAGTGACCGCATGTTTCTACTTTTTTCAGAACACCAACATAGGAACAAATACCTTCACAAGGTAATAGGTCAGAAGGAAGTTACAGCATCAAATGCCCAGGTGATCTGCCTCCTTTTTATTATGTTGCCTGTTCTGCTTTCATAATAACATTGATGTAATATATAGATATTGGATTAAAGGACAATTCCTGCCCAAATGAACCTAGGGGTTAATAAAATATGTGTACCGAGTCAAACGTTCTCTGGGATCTGTTTTCATGCTAATCGAATGCGTCTCTAGCTTTAAACAAGTTACCTAACCGTTGGTTAGCTGCCTACGCTAGCTTCCGGGCAGATGATAAATCCCTATTTTATACCACGAACAAGGCTGAAAATAGCGCCACACTTCAACGCTAGCATAATGAGCATTGAACTCAGGCGTGTACATAAATGTGCCCAATCAAAAATGATTTAGGTTGACCAGCTAACCTTGTCAATAATATAAAACTGCATTTGATGAATAGCTTATGGGTCGCAGCTTGCACAAGCGAAATCATGGGTCAGTTTGAATGTCAGTTCAAAACTCACATATTTTACCAGAAATAAAGGCACTATAACTGCCATTTTACTGTGACTTTAACTATCCCTGTTACTTTTTGTTTTTTATTTGATCGATTGATATGCATTTATATTTCAATATATTGAGATTTCCACGAGTAAGACAATATATATATATATATATATATATATATATATATATATATATATATATATATATATATATATATATATATACAGCTTAAAGATCAACACTGAGACTGGTTTAGTGATGGTCTCAACAGAAGATTTAGCTGTGTTAGTTGAAGTAGTGTCCATGAACTTGCATTGGCACTGGATGTAAATTGTGAGGTTTATCTTTCAATAAAACTGTAATTCCTAGGGATTCTGGGCTGTAGATCAATTAATTTTATAGCTCTTCTCCAGTATAACTGCTAGTTGGAATAAAAGAGCATTAGGAAAGAAGGTGCTTATGTGAATCAACACCCACCTGCTTGCTTGTAACTTTAATGTTTGGCTAAATAAATACATAAACAAAGCCAGTATTATAAACATGTGGTTATTTGAAGGTACTCCACAAGGGTGTCCTGCTATATATATATTTCCCCCTCTCTGCATGTATCTGTATTTATAATAATTGCAAAAGGGGAGTTAAAAGGTCAAGCACAGCAGACTACCAACACTCATCCTGACAATGTCTGAGTCAAACAGTCCATTAGAGCCTTAAATATCAGAGGGCTAAGCTAACATTTAAAGCGCCCAATTTATGCATGAGTATGAAAGAAATGACCTTCAACAGGCGTAAAAAAAACTGTGAGTCAATACCCGTCAAAGTGGACACGACACAAAAACTAAAAAAATACTTGAAATGGGCAAATGTTTAACTCTGTTAAGGCTTTATATTGATGTTTGCATGACATTTTGACTGTTGTTTACGTAATGTGTATTGACTGTATGTATTTCAGTCATCTAGAATCCAGATTGAGTAACAGGCAGCAGCATTTTGTGATTAAAAAAAGAAGAATAATAGTGATTCCTTCCTGTTGTGTGGTGACCCTACTGCTGACTAAATAGAGAGAGTATGCATCTGCATCCACACTTGGTCTAACTGACATTGCACCTAGACTTTGGCCACAACTTCCCATCAGTTCATTAGGACCTGACCATTGGTCCGAACAGCAAACAGCTGACCTTGCTGACTTGAACCAGCCTCAGTGGATTAGAGAACAAACTTGTCTAGGCTTCCAAGGATGTAAAATGAGTTTTTTTTTTTAATAAAAAGCCAACACATACTGGCTGAATTATGAATGTCAGACGCTGCTTTATGTTAGAGCCTGCAGGGTGTCACAAGACACTAAGTAAACAAGTGATAAAGCTAAAAAAAAAATTTTAACATTCGAAACCAAAGCAAATAGTCGTTTTTTACAGAACGACACAGAACCCAAGACGACCAATTAAAAGAAAAACACTAGAGAGGAAGAGAGAGCCGGAAATAAGTGATTCAGAGAGATAGAAACAGGGGCAAAATGTTGAATCTTTAATTGGTCTGAAGTAGAGAGATGTGTGGTTGCATGTGTGTGTGTGTGTGTGTGTGTGTGTGCCAACTTGTATGTGCAACAGGAAAGCCGAGTAATTAGGTCTGAGAGAGGCCCTCGTTATAAAAGGCTCTTGCAGCTGTTGGTAATTAAAACCAGCAGTCTTCTAGAAAGTGCCACGCAACCGTAATGTCACCAAACACTGGCTCTCACTAAGTATCAAGTTCAGATGCAGTGCAGTGCGGGGACAGCGTCCCTGATCTTTCAAAGAACACCATCTACAATGACTGTCACCGAAGACCACACACAGACAGTACCACAAGCACTTTATCATCATACAGTAAAAGGACACATTTTGAATGGCAAAATGAGATTGGCGAAATCTTTGGTATTAATTGCAAGGGTGTGCAAGAGATCATTTATCACTCAAACGGCGTGGGCGGTACCGTAGCACGGATTTTCTGAGAAAACATGTTGACATGGAGAGCACAGGTGTAAATAATAAAATTGATGAGGAAAAATGATGACTGAATTCCATTAAGCTTGCTTCAGTTTCAGGGTCCTGGTATTGTTTTGTGCTGGCTCACTGTCAGTGCTTACTGGGAGCCATCATTAATGTTGTTAGTGTTAAGGAAAAACTCAGAAGCAGCACAACTAATTTCAGACTTATGACTTACACAGTAGGATTTAATGAACACTCAATTGAAGAGACAATTAGGCAGGCAGGACAGTTTAACCACGATGTGTTATTGTGCAATGCCGTCCCAACACTCTGAAGTTCCTGTCTTCCTGAAGGTGTATTTAAACTCATGCTGGAGGTGTTACGTTTAGCTGAACCTTTAAGGTTAACAAAGACATTGCAGTCGCCTAAACACAGATGCTAAAGCCTTGTTGAGCCTATCTCTCTCTGGGAAGTGTGCTAAAGTGTAGCTGGCCCACCGACCTCCAAAGGAGACAGTCCTAAGAAAACATTTCCTTATTACACAGCTGCCTAGATTTCCTGAATCTGTAGAGAAGAGCATAATTCTACATAAACAGGTTTGGTTATTAGACACTGGCCCAATATTCTCGTCCCCTGACCTGTGACGTATGAATGACCTGATGTTGTTCAAGCTTTCCCTTAGTCTCATCATACCATAGCATGGTTTTTCCGGAAATTCCACCACAGTTAGTAACAGCTTTTATCACTATTTTATTCTAAAAGTTTGAAAAGCTGCAATAATCACAATAATCAATCATAATAATATGTTTTATATAGTGCCAAACTCAGAGAGGATATGTAGTTCTCCTCAACTCTACGGAGTGTTTTAGCATCTTTGAGCTTGATTTGCTTTTGTTTGGCAACTTAACTGTTTTGTTTCACTCTCACCACGCTTATCACCGTTGTTTCCAGCCACAGCAGGCAGCTCTTTTTGCTAACAAACTCTAAATAACCAATATGCTACCTGCTTAGCATCAAACGGCAGATGCACAGAGTTAGCAATTAGCTGCTGAACATAGTGGAGCATTTAGCAGTTAAAGAGCCAGATATTTCCAAGTCAAATCAGAGCCAAAAGAGGGCGACTTACATTCATCAGGTGGCCACTAGTCTATATCCTTGACCTTCCACTTCCAGGATTGCTCCGTTGCCGCTGGATAATCCGCTGCATTTCACTCATTTAGGCCGTTGCCTTGGGTTTTCTTTGCATTGGCATTTTAAACTCTGGTAAATTTTTGAGGACTATGGTTAACCTTTTCTCAGATCTCTCCAGGGTAAATCCAGACAGCTAGCTAGACTATCTGTCCAATCAGAGTTTTCTGTTGCATGACTACAACAACTTTTAAATGTACACATGTTCCAATGTTTAAAGTCTGTGATTAGGGAAACATGGTTGTAGTATGCAGCGTCCTGATTGGTGGAAAATGCTTGCAGAAAGAAATGGCTGTTGTCAGGTAACGGTGAATGATGAATGGACTGATAAGCAGGCTATGCATTCGTCATGTATGCCCCATTTGCAATGAAACGATGCTGTTGCAAAATAATACAACCAGCATCATCATCAACAATGAAGAACGCGAACATAACGATCGCGTCATTCACGTGCATATTAGTAGCCAAGAATTTGTCCAAATTTCAAGATTCCCAGCAAACTAAGATAAACAGTTAGACTACAAACAGACAGCTTTTGTTTTAGCTTGTTTGCTAAATAACAGAACGCATTTTTTCCTCTTCACATTTTCTGAATTCATGATTATTCTGTGGGCCAGACTAAATGCTTTGGCGGGCCGGATGTGGCCCGCGGGCCGCCAGTTGACGTTGGCTGGTTTAAAGAAATGCCAATAAACCAGAGCACGTTTTCCTCCGGTCCCCGAATGCTATGTGGAGTAGCCAGACTCTCCTCCAGCACGCTTTGAAGGAGGGTCTGGCAAAGCGAGAGTAGCTGGCCACTAACACAAATGAAAAAAACACATTGTTTGCCATATAACATGATCATATGTCTTTTGTTTACAGCTGATTCCAAATGAAAGCTTTTTTTGCTTCATGTCTGCTGAATATATAAAAACTGTTTTCCAACACAGACCTTTATATGTCATGTTTATATGTACATTACATATATTTATACGTCAATGTTGTGTGTAAAGCTTGTTGCACTGCCCCCAAGTGGCCAAAATTAATCTCAGTACTGCAGTTTTTTTTTATTGATCTTTTTTGTCTCTTTTTGTCTTTTTATTATTATTTTTAATCATTTTATCGTCATTGGAAGCACTTTGTATACATTATGTATAAATAATAGCTACCCATTTCGTCCTGCTGTTCATGATAGGCTATACACTGCTTTCTATTTGTGAACCTCCTACAGTATGGGATGACTCACTCTTGTTTTAAACCAGTCAAGGATAGATTGTCCTCACAGACATTTATTAATATGAATTGTTACTTTCATTACATCACATTCATTTGTCAGATGCTGTTATCTAAATCCTATTACAGCCCGTAATTCTTTTTTTTATTTTTTTTTATTCTCCATCGGACAAAAGGCTACATCAAAATGGAACATATTTCTCTGTATACCTGTCTTCTACCTAAAGAACGTTAGGGTCTGCTACAGCTGCCACCTTTGCCACACTGTATGAATGCACATATTGATGGCATGTTAAATGTATAGTGTGATATTTATAGTCTGCTGTCCCAATCCATTGGACACTAAGTGCTGTTGTTTCTGTAAAATGTGTCAAAAATGTCACTGTGACTTGTCATGTTTTTCCTGCAGCAATGTCCCCAACACACATCCCTGTATCTTTATTGTACTTGGCAGATAGTGAGGTCCTGGTCTCTAAATTGCTACAGCAGCTCTTACCATATATAGACATACAGTATTTTGGCCCAAATCTCCTGAAGCAATGCAAAAACCTGGAGCCTGTAGGATTCTGCTGAAATCACACTGCTGGTAGGAAGATGGTGATGCTAAATTTTTCATACAAATATTGAACAAAAGATCCTGCCGCTAACGGTAACAAGATTGACTGGTGGACATTTTGTAAACATAAAATAACAGTAAATGTGAAGAATGTAATGGCATTTTTTGAGATTCACTTTTACTGTCTTGGCTGTGTTTCTCTCTCATCCCTCTTGTTATCTCTGGTTCCCCTCCCTGCTGTTTCTGTCTGTCATTGTTTGTCATGTTCTGTCTGGTCTGTGTGTGTTTCGATGTGGGACTTTCAGGCTTCACTCGCTCCCCTCACCTGATCCCCGGCAGCGTCTCACACCTGAAGCTCATCCCACAATCAACCTGCTCTGTAATAAAATCCCAGCTCCACAACCAATCTTTGCCAGTTCGTCCATTCACCTCTGTGGTAAACTATACGCTACGGCTCGATTCAGTGAGATAGCTTTTCCCAGCAATTTTTGATCAGTTGTCTATGTTTTATGTGTCTTCGCCTTGCTATATCTCCGCCCTCGTGAGCACGCCAGTCCGCCCGTGTCGCCAGACCAAGCTCAATCTTTTAATTGTAATCTTCATTGGTATGGGGAGTCTGCTCTGTATTTTCTACTGAGGCGTGATCAACGGGCATAGTTCAAATGACTCTGTACGCAATTGGATAGTCCTTCAACCAATCAGACCAACGATCCGGGTGACGTAGCAGCGACAGCGGCATCAACGGGTTGCTGCGCTTCGGTGGCCGCCATGTTGAATGTAAACAAAAAGCTGATTTCCGTCGCTTCTCTATTGTCATCGTGTTAAACCCGCCAATAGCGCGCCAGATGGATAAGCCAATTTGTGATTGGTCCCCGCAGATTTGTAACGGAAGCAGGATAGAAAAAGTTACAGGTTTCCAGCCTGAACTGCAGGGCCAAATCAAATCGGCGGGAGATCGGACTGGGTTTACCCAATCTAGTTCAGACGCACTCGTCCACCTGTCTGACCGCTCTCCACCGCAGCCCTGCAGCTCATCATTTTTGCACTCTTCCTTTTTGTAAATAAACCTTCCTTCGTTGATTCACCTCTGAACTGTGTCCGCTTTTGAATACTTGTGTAAAACATAACATTTTCATATTTATTATGTTTCTCATCGTTTGTGCAACTTGATAGGCCTATGTCCTAATTCTGGTAACACAACACTCACACCAGCTCTAGTGTCATTTATCAGGCGTTTTATTTTATACTTCTTGTCAATTTATGTCTACTAAGCTACTTTAGCTCTATGTTTGTGTGTCTATTCACAGAAGCCAATGTTGTGTGTGTGCATTTTGCTAGCTCTTTTATCACTTGTGTTTTCAGCTTCTGCACCTATCTTAAATTGATGAGCATACATACAATATTATGGACACACACTTATGCATTAAGCATGCAACCTGAGATTCACATACTTCACCTAACTGTCATCGGAGCATATTGGCATATTGTTGTGGGTGTGTGTATCTGCACCTGTGAATAGGAGAAAACACTATAGCACTAACACTATATTAACCCTAACCCTTACATACATATGTGTATGTAAATAGTTAACCAGTTATTTTATGCAACAACTGCTTTTAAGTGATTTAGTGAATGTGCACAATGAAGGAAAGAAAAGCAGAAAAAGACAGTAAATGAGCATGAGTAACAGAAATATAAAGGTCAGATAAGAATGATAGAGGAGCGACTGTAATTACAGCAGTAGTTACAGTTACCGCACAGAGGGGAAGGAGCTAAAACACATGTTCCCTCTTAACTTCTAACAGTCCCTTGTGATCTCCCAGATGATACATTACAGAGTGCACTCGACCTTGTGTGAGTGTGTGTTTATGTGTGTGTGTTTTCCCAAAGACAGGCCACAAGGGTGTGGTTAATAGAGGATGAGTAGACGTTGTGTCAACATTTGGTGTATTGATTTCTTTTCAGGCTTGCTCTCTCACTAACCTTCTCACTTACAGCCTTTTTAGGCTCCATCACTTGTACTCTCATCTCCTTTCCTCTCCTCTCCTCTCTTCATCTCTCCTCTCATCTCCTCTCCTCTCATCTCCTCTTATCTCCTCTCCTCTCCTCTCATCTCTCTCCTCTCCTCTTATCTCCTCTCCTCTCCTCTCATCTCCTCTCCTCTCCTCTTATCTCCTCTCATCTCCTCTCCTCCTCCTCTCTCTCCTCCCTCTCCTCTCCTCTCATCTCCTCTCCTCTCCTCTCTCCCTCCCTCTCTCCGCCTCTCCTCCCCTCTCCTCTCCTCTCTTCATCTCTCCTCTCATCTCCTCTCCTCTCATCTCCTCTTATCTCCTCTCCTTTCCTCTCCTCTCCTCTCATCTCCTCTCATCTCCTCTTATCTCCTCTTATCTCCTCCTCTCATCTCCTCTCATGTTCTCGCCTTCC
>NC_135869.1:23382053-23442053 GCF_031162955.1 Sander vitreus | reverse complement strand
TCCTTGCCTGACTCCCTTCCCCCCTCCCTCATCCCCCCTTCCCCCCCCCCCCCCCCCTTCTCTCCCTTTTTGCCACAACTTCTCTCCCTTATCCCTCCTCTCCTGCCTCGGTCTCTGATTTCTACTCCACCTGCTCTTCCCTTCCCTCTTGTCCTCTCTCTCCCCCTCACTCTGTCTAACTGTATCTTTTGGTGTATCTCCTTAACTGCTTCACTTACTCCTTCATCATCACAGCTTCTCTCATTTGTCTTTAAAATCTCTCTGGAAACAAACACATTAACAGAGATCAGAGAGGGAATCACGTCATCTTTGAGTCCCACACCCCCTGCTGTCGCACAGCAGGGCACCTCATAGCGCATCATTTGTGTGTATGTCTTTATTTGTGTGTTTGTCTTATTGATTAGGCATGTACATGTTTATCCGTGCCCAAAAATGCAAGACTTATACATGCAGGTGTGTGGATTGCATGCATTTCTATATGATGTGTGTGTGTGTGTGTGTGTGTGTGTGTGTGTGTGTGTGTGTGTGTGTGCCCTGAGAGGAGGCTGTACAGCACTTTCCCATGCTGCAGGCACTGAACAGAGTGGGAGAATGTGCTTGCCACTGCAGTAAATGAGAAAAAAAGGGAGGAGAGAAAAAAAAGAAGTGCTATAAAAGTTGCTGAGGCCCACAAAATAAAGGAGAGAGACAGAAAGAGTTTCTTATCCTTAATTAGACTTTCGCCTCTCCCTGTTCTTTCGGAAAACCAAAGCATGAACCCACTTTTTTTTCTCTTCTTAAAATCGTTATCCACTCTTCGCACATCCAACTTTTTTTAATCGTTTCTACTACAATTACACATGCACCCTCTTTTGTTTTGTCATCTTTACGTTCCCTTTGTCATCCAATATGTCTCTCAAAATGTTTTCCTTTTCAATTAGTTTTGTGTATGTCTATGTCTAAAATACACCTTCACTTTTCAAGCATGATCAAGTATTGAAATACAACATGCACACACACACACACACACACACACACACACACACACACACACACACACACACACACACACACACACACACACACACACACACACACACACACACACACACACACACACACACACATATCGTGGCTCTGACAGTGAATCTACGCTCCCAGCTCTTGTCTGTGTAGCGTGGCAGCTGATGGCTCATTATGGTAGAGATATATAGGATCCTACACCTCGGAGAGATTAACCTTGAAAGGGTCAATATTTATCATGTTTTATTCTGAAATTCTTGGTGCAGTAGTGCATGCCCACTCAATCATGCAAACCACACCTGCACACACAAGTAGATACAGGAACAGGGATGGGCATTTGGTAACACATTGAAGCACAAAGAACAAATAAGCAGATGCATGGCCACATGTGTCTGTTAAGAGTGATTGGTTGTTGGGTAACTGAGGAACATATGAGGAATGAATGAGTAACGAATGGTTAGTTAATGATCAGTTACTGATTGACTGATTCAAGCACTAATGATCAGTCAATCAGTAACTAATGATTAACCATTTGTTACTTTGTGTTACTGATTCTTTTGTAAATACCTGTTGTCAGGTGATCCATTTTGAATAATATTAATAGATTATTAATAATAGTAGAGTAATACTGGGCACCAGTCATTGTAGTACAATTTCCACTTGGTCGTTTCCTGGCCTTTCAGAGTCAACAATTTATTTCCAAGCCATCGGAAAAAACGTACAAGCTCCTTACAGGAATACTTTACTGAAAATGTATTTTTTGAGTATCAAATACTCACTCCTTTAGGCTTGAAAGGTGGCTCTGAAAAGTTTGGATCATTCTCCTTCATAGAGGACAAGCAGCTGTAGTTGGCCCAAATTCACAACAGTTAAAATTGTCACTGCATTCATGGAAAAAACAATGTGTCAAAACGTCCATAGAACTGTTTCTGCCGTTGAGCCGTATGTTCAGTATGTAACACTTATTTACTTATAGTTTTTCAACAACATAACAGCTAAATACACTACTTCTGTGTTCCGCTACTTGCTCCTCAAAACTCTGAAGCTCCACCAGAAGTAGCATATTTTTTATAACATGTCAAACATATGTTTCAATGTCAGAAAAGTGGATTATACTGCATGAGCGCTGCTGAAAAATAATAATCTATTTAATTTGTCACAAATTTCTGAGGTAATTGTTTAAGTCTACCCTATTTGTAACTACAAAGACGCGTTTTGAGTGTGTTAAACTTAACTTGATAAAAGTTTTAAGAACAGAGAATATATTACTACCCCAGAACTGTAGAATCAAGTCTGTTTGTTTGAACTTTTTTCCCTCAGGATTACATTAAATCACCATCAGCTTTTTTTAAACTGTATTTTTTTTTTTTTACTTTTGGTAATTTTAATCTTTCATCACCTGAAGCAGAGTACTCCTCCTCAAAAAGCAATTAAAAGTTCTCTGTATCTTGTAATGATGACAATGTATGGGTGCATATTATTGGTGTCAAGTGAAAACCTTTTAAAATTCAGTAGCTAATTTCAATATTTCAATGTCAGCCTCAAAAGTTGATGGTTTGGAGATTTAACCTTAGACCTTGCTGCCATCTGTGTCAGGGTTTACAGGTCGAAGTACAAAACACTGTGGTCTGATCACGGAGTCGTGGTCCAAAGAGCTCCTGTATAATCTATAACCGTGACACTGACCCCTCAGTGTGGGCTGCTGTCAATGCTCGATTGACGACTAAGCCTCTCTGTTTATCTGACAAGACATATGGCCAAGTCCATGTTCAGGTTACCTCTTGTTGGGTAGTGTGTGTGTGTGTGTGACTGACAGGTGCAATCTCCTCTAATCACAGCTTTTGGACCCCACTGTGGACTTAAGGTCTCCATTAATCACCATGACGACCAAGGGAGACAGGGGTGAATAGGGTGGGACGAGGCCAGAGAGACAGACAGAGAAGCTGGCTTTGTGTTCCTCTGTCTGTACCTTTTATTGCCATGGTCAAAGTTCTTTTGGTCTATCTATCTATCTTTCACAGACAACACCTTTAGTTCTCTTTCTATGAATGAATTGCCTACTGAGGGCTAATTATGAAATGGCAAGACACTCTTTTTGGATGTTTTTGTAACCTTACTAGCTACTTATTTAACAGTTTTCCAAGTAATTTACATTTGATCTAATGGGCTAATGCCAGATCTAGGGAACAAGAGAGAGAAAGCAGATTAAAAAAATGATGGAGGAGGAAAAAAGGCAGATATGCGGACAGAGTTGTAAAGAGAGACAGAGAGTCAGTCAGAGGGGACAGGGTGGGTGTAAATAACATGACAAGTGTAATACGCCTGCCGATGTCGAAGGCCTCTGTCGAAATCTCATATTTTAGAAGCAGCAATTGAACTCTTCCCGACAATTACATCTATCAGCAATGTGTGAATCACTCCTCCTCTGTCTGTATGAGTGGTTTCATTAACTTCCTATTTTGCAAGATGTGTCACTATACTATGAACCGAGTGCTTATTGAGTAGACCTGCCAGGCTCTCTGTCTCTGTTGAAAATACTCATAGTGAACTATTTCCAGACCATTATGCAGAATAATCTCAAATGTCGACCGCTACTGTAAACTGATTTCATTTTCAAACCGAACTGTCATTCCCTCTATTCTACCTCAGACAGAGAGAGACATGCAGTGAATGGATAGAGAGGCACACACGCACACACTCACACTCACACTCATACACATACACATTCATGAGATGATTCATCATCCCAAATTTTACTACCTTTCTGTGTCAAGACAAGACTGTTAACAGTTTGGATGGGATAAAAGTTCACTATCACCAGTCCAAACAGTAAATGAGACTAACAGTGAAAAGAACGCTTACATAGGTTTTATTAATCCCTTTACCCGGGTCTGTTTTTTTTCCCGCAAAGTCACAAAATGATTTACGGCAGGTAGATGGCACTACAGAGCACACATTCTGACAGATTTTGGCGTAACACCGGAAAAGCCTGTGTTAGTGTATCCAGCCAGGTAAAAGCAAGAGATTTATTTATATAGGCGTAATTTTATTTTAACTTTATTTTAGAAGTTATCTGTTGTAGTCATGGCTAATACTGATGCAGGACCATCACAGGAAAAAAAGGAAATTAAACGAAGAACAACTAAAAGCTAAAATGGAAAGTGACAGACGATGGTCGGGCTTTCAACAGATGGAGACAATTATTGGATTGTAAATGATTCAACATCGTTCCCCAAATTGGCCCTCAAGTATGTACTATATCTTTTTGAAACATAAAATAACGTTACAATGCGCGATGTGGTTGTAGTCAGTAGCCTACATTAAATCACGTCCCGCTTCCATATAGCCGTGTTTGTATTGGCCCACTATTTTCTTTTCCCTTGTCCCCCTGTACTTGTGTAAAGCGTCCTCGAGTTACAAGAAATGTGCTATATTAATCAAGGTTATTATGTTGGTTGCTACAACAAACGCTTAATGCTTTGGCTCATGACAAAGTGGCAGTTCTAACGTTAACGTTTCCTGGTTTCGCTCACGATACATCTAAAGTAGGCTAAGTTACCGAATGCAACACTTGAAATGCAACGATGCATCTGTAACTTATTATCTTATTGTTTCTGTCTGAGCAAAACAAAGTCTAAAATAAAGAGTTTTATGTAGCAGAACTACACTCAGTGGCCACTTTATTAGGCACAGTCTAAAACTCGTCGCAGCCGACCTGTCGAGCGCCAGTGTGACGTCATGGGAGCGCCGTAACTGTTTATACTCGCGCGTGGTGGTCACGACACTAGTTGCAGTCTTCTCCTGAACAGAAGTGGCGCTAATGAGGAAAGGCTACCGACTTTGCTATTTCTAGGGAGAAGAAGAAGAAAAAGGTAAACAACGGCAGAACTGGCAGCAGCATTGACGTCAATGCTTCGATTTAATTCAATGACCTACTTCGTCGGATCAAGCCTTTCATTAGCCATAAAAGAACTCATCTTAACCCAGTGAGTTTACAAGAGAGACTTGCAGTCACTCTGAGAGTCCTGGCATCCGGTTACCCTCAAGCTCCTTGGTGCGCGCGAGCTAGGCTACGGCGACTGTAAAACGGCCTTAATGCAATCTAATACAACACCACAATTTCAATTCAATTTTCAGTTTCGATCTTGCAAACCTTTAAATTTAAAGTACTTACAAAACTGAGTAGTAATTTGTAATACGTGGCATTTACAGTTAAATGCTGGAGTACATTTTTTTTTACATTTGTAGCCCTGGCTAAATTTCATTTAGACATTGAGATGTAAATAGTCAAAACAAGTTATTGAAATGTTTAAATGTGGTGAAAAGATATAAATATGGTGAAGAAAATATAAGTAAATGCCATATAAATATATGTTAAAGTGGTTTAAATTGGATAAAACGTTTAAAATGTAAGTTATAATATTCACAGTTTAAAAGGTCAAAGGTTGAAGTTCATGCAATTGATTGTAGTTTGAGTGAGGTGTAGATGATTCAGCACATGTAATTAGCAAGGGGGTAAGCTAGCGTCCACAAAGCGAAGGCCAGTACAGGAAAAGCTCGCAGGCAGTTTTGACTTACGTTAGCTGTTTAATTACTAATGTTAACTAGCATTTTAGTTAGCAATAATTAGCCTGTGTCCATGTTATCTCCTTACATATACCTATGCTCTCCGTCTCTGCAAGATAAGGAATGATTGAGATTTCTCTTGGCACAGCTACCAGAAGACTTACAACTTTCAGACAGGTTGCTCACGTCACATTTACGTTGTCTCTCTCAGTTGGAGGCTGCGCAGTAACGCTCAGCGCTCACCGGAAAAGTTGGAGGTTGGAGATATAATAGTTCGAGTTTGTGCCTTTCCAAATTGCGGCAACCAAATGAAGGGATATTTGAGCTTGAGCTTTCACCGTCTACCCCTCCGCAACCGGGAGATTTTACAGTTGTGGCTGGTTGCACTTCAGCTTGATGTGCAAACTCCCTTGTGAACATTACGTGAGAGAGATTACCGTGTTTGCAGCGAACATTTTGATGAGGACGACTTCACCGAAAAGAGCGTCAAGTCCTGGTATCTGAAGGCAAATGCCATCCAAAAGCGAAAAGACCAGCTGCACACAAATTGGAGGTAATGTCTTTATGATTTATACTTTCCAAGGCTAAAGTAATTCTCACTTTTTTTCCTGTGAAGAAATGTTTTGCAGTGTTGGTGAATTCTTGAAAAAAAAACACCACTAAATGTTGTAACTCCCGTTACTGAGATAGTATCCTGCATATGATATTACCGACATGTAATTAGTAATGAGTTATATTACTGCGTTACAGCAAAAATGAATATATTACTGTAATTGCCTTACACCAAACATTGATTATGATAGATGCATCCTAAATGTTACTGTTTTGGCCCATTGAGTCTGACTACAATGTTATTTCTCCTTCTTACTTATTTAGGGGACAACATCCAGTGACATAGAGACAGAATTAGCTGCAGTGCCACAGTCAACTCCCAAGAAGGCGTCAAGCAAATCTGGTCATCCAGCCAGTTTCAAAATAGTTCTTTCAAGTCCACAGACAAAAACCCCACAACAACGTTCAAAGCCTTCATCATCTGGCGTAGCCTATCTTGCACTCCCTCTTTTACAGCAACAAACAGTAAGTTGTTTTAATTATTTAACCATTTTGAATGTTAATTTGCTATTACAATCATTTTCCTATATTGTTATTACAAGGTTATTTATATTACTTTATGTTGTGAATTGAAGGCCCAGGCTGCCACTGCATCTAGCCCATCTTTCAAATGCCCCCCACACAGCCAGTGGACATCTGTCTCAAGTGAGTTTAATACCTTTTCTTTTTGTTCTTTATATTACAGTTAGCTTTGTCGAGATAATCCTTGTAAATGTCCTAATCATGTTGTAACTACAAACGGACATCTCAGACATCGTTAGAGTTTCATCCTTTTTTTGTGAATTGTAGGACCTAAGTGCATCTGCATCTAGTCCATCTTTGACTGTCCCCTGCACAGCCAGTGAAGATGTGTCACAAGTGAGTGGAATGTATTTTCTTTGATATAAGACAATGTTCCGGATGGGACTGTTGATGATTAGAATGTATTTCAGGACTAGAATATGGTCATGTTTGGGACTATGACAAATGAGTTTTATAGGCTAGCAGTTATTTGCAGTATGCCATTATTTCTTATGTAAAGACACTACATTCATCGCATACTACATAGTCAGTTTTTATATTTCATTGTGATGCTGGACTAAACAGTGGCGTTTTTTTGTCAGGAACACCAAAGCACAACGTTGTTTACTCGCGGCAGTCTCAGCAATGGGTGGCAAAGCCCATGTATGAACGTACAACTCAGGCCTTCCGCAATGACCTGATGGAGCGTGTCTGGAGGAGGAGAGAAGACAGGACCATAGTCTTCTCCGAGTCTTTACCCCGTCATGGACAGAGAAGAAGGCGACTGCTTTGTAACATAGTCCCAGTTCCACGGCCGGATAACAGTGAACTGGTTGCTCAAGCCAGGTCACATTATATGAGCATGTTCTAGGCCTAGGAAAAGAGTACTGAACTATTTTTTCTTTGTACACTTCAGACTATGTTGCAGCATGATTATGTATAAAACCACACACTGCACTGTACATACTTTACATTGATTGTGTCTAGATTGTGATATTGTAATTTCCTTTTTGTTGTTAAAGTAAAGACACAAAAGCACAAATGTAATGTGTACGGTTATATTATAAAACCACTGATAGCAATATATTATAGAACTGTACAATGTACTTATTCTTACTTTTTCCTAATAGAACTGTGCAATTGCTTTGTTTATTCCTAGTAATGGCAATACCAAGTATTACTAGAAATCATATTATTAGACTCAGAAAAATGTCCTCTGCCTCTTTGAATCCCGTGTAACTTCCAGTGGGGGAGGGGTACTCTTGTCTGATCACTGCTATAACACAGGTAGGCAATGTTCTCCTGGTGCCACGCCAAGGTGCTCTCCTCTCAGAACCCACTCCAGAATCACCCGGTAGGCCACGAGTCTGCATTGGCTGGGGGGGAGGAAGGGCGAGCTTTGGTTATTTCACTAAAGAAGTGACCCATTTATTTATAATAAATAATAATACATTTCATTTATAGAGGGCTTTTCATCATACTCAAAGACACTTTACAGTAAAAACCAGCACATATAGCACTTTAAAACCAGATAAGCAATAAAACCAACACATACAACAAGCATATTTAGAAGCAAATAAAAACAATAAAAACAGTAAGCAGGTGAGAAATGTAGAATGTGGAAAGCTAATCTGAAGAGGTGTGTTTTGATTAGTGTTTTGAATGTGTATTTACAACAAAAAGCAAATGTACCTAAGCTAGGACAGAGTCACAAAAGCCTGTCAGGTTTAGGCCGCTTCTTCCAATATACTTTCGGGACAAAAAAAAAACGCTTCCAGAACATCCTTATAGATCAGATGGGGAAACCTCTCTGTATGGGCGAAACAAGGTCCGTTATCTGGGGACCCATCCAGACCAGGCTGTATGAGATCCCATTCCTTACAGCACAGGCTTTCTTCCTCAGTGGTCATTGCGATACAGTATCCACACGAGCATCATGTACCCGCATCACATGCAACCAGCCACAACTGTAAAATCTCCCGGTTGCGGAGGGGTAGACGGTGAAAGCTCAAGCTCAAATATCCCTTCATTTGGTTGCCGCAATTTGGAAAGGCACAAACTCGAACCATTTTCTCATATTAGTCCTGATCTAACTCCAAGCTCCGTCTGTTAGCTATGTGAGCTCCTTCCTGCTTTTGCCGACAGGCTCCGCCGTTGCTACGTTACCTAGCTGTTGAACTCTTGAACTGCAGCTCTGCTCGTTCCACTGTGGTGTCAGGTTACAGCCTGTTGATACATAGTCACTGCTATGGAGAGAACCTCGGCAAATTGTTTTTTGTGTGGAAAAAATGCTTTTTGGAATATTGGATTGTATGAGATCGGCAATCGACTAGTGTGGACTTCACCGGACAACAGGAAATAAACAGAGGTATGGATTAACACAACTTTTATGCCTTTCTGTCACATCTACTGCAGTCAAATTCGCTGTGTTCCCTTGGAAGGAATAACTGCACATGGCTAAGCAGTTGTAATGGCATTTCGAACATGTTTAGAGGCTAGAAACACGTTTAAAACTTGCCCTGTTTAAGCCTGTTGGGTGCAAAATCTAGCAGGGGGATAACAGTAGGCAGCACCGATTGTTTTCGTTTTTCTCGCTACTGACAGTACTCCTAATTTACAAACAATAGAGCTACGGGTTGGGATCGACCGGAATTCTCCTTTAAGGTGAGGGCGCCTTGGGAGGGACCCATCCTTCTTCCTCAGTCTCTCTCTCTCACACACAAACACACATACACAAATCTGTCGAATCCCTGTGGTTGCTGCAGGGTTTGGGGTGTAATGACAGTGACATACTGCTGACAGCCCCAGGATGATAAAT
Source organism: Sander vitreus (assembly GCF_031162955.1). Taxonomy (NCBI): domain Eukaryota; kingdom Metazoa; phylum Chordata; class Actinopteri; order Perciformes; family Percidae; genus Sander; species Sander vitreus. Next base: position 23,432,554 of record NC_135869.1, on the reverse strand, counting down.
GTGTTAGATGTAAACTAATGCCCCACCCTGCTTCAACACTAGTTTACACCATGAAACAAGACTCTGGAGTCTATGATGTCAATCCTCTACAAATTAGTTTATAACTCACCTGTAATGCTTGAGCCACAAGAGTGGCAATACTGATAACAGTTTGATGTGGTCTATCCTTTAACTTTGCACATGTTGTTGCCCTCAAACTACAGCACAGGCCATTTGTGATCCCACCATCCGATTCTCTAAACATGCAGATATCGGGCTTTAATGTTAGTGTGCAATCTCGGTTATCAATCCATCTCAGCTACGTGTGCTACTTGATGTGAGCACTGATTTCATGTTGTTCATTACCACATTAGTGTATAGACTGAGGGGACATATTGGTCTGTCTAGAACTGCTTTAAATAGGGTTTCCTCCTATCCTTCTGACAGAGCGTTCTTTGTCTCAATTGATGGTAATTTCTCAAACACTGTAGACTATACCTTGTGGGGTCCCTCAAGGATTGATTTTAGGGATATGTTTTAATATGTTAATCTTTGGTGCCCTTTTTTGAGTTCTACCTGTCTGGCATGTCTTGTTAAAACAAAATTGTCATAATGCACATGTAATAATACTTTAGGATTTGGTTATTATGTATAATAAACAAAACAAAACAAGAGCATAAAACCTAATAGCAGGTGTTTTATGTCACTAGTCAAATGTATTATAGGTCACTTTCAAGTTTCTGGCTTTGTAGAGCTGCCACCATCATTTTGAGTCCTAGAGCCTCTCATGTGTAGCCGCAGCTTCACATGGTGAGGCCTTTTATACATTTGAGATTAAAGGACCTTATTATCACTTAAAATGCTTAACCTGCTAAAATCTATTCATATCAACAATTGGTATACAGACATTTCTGAGTCACCTCTACACACTCAGTGCCCTAGTATCCTCTAATCAGCATTTGAAATAAAGAAAAAAATACATAAACAAACAAAAACAAAGATCAATATTCGTCTTAGTGTAAAACAAAAAATACAGATTATGATATAAGATGAGTTGGGGCATTTGAAATAAGAAGATTGCTCATTAATTCGATATATTTTTGTATCCTCTGATGAAACATCCTTTTCCCTTTTCTTTTTGCCAAAATTTGGAAATATCCTTAAACAGCAGCCTCAACGCCATTTCCTCTCTTTGAAAAAAGGGAAACAGCATAACCTTTAAGGGGTTTTGTGTTGTCTGTCACTTCTCAAGGCTTTAATAAATGATTGATGATTCCTCCATCAATATTTATTGATCATCAAGAGGCTGCGATGAGGCGCCCATAAAAAGTTGATAAAAGTTTAATCATCCAATCAAAAACTGTTCTGTGACTTATCTTCTCTTTGATGGAAAAATGGATGGGGGGGGGGTGTCCCATTATCTTCTACTGAAGCACACATAACCTCCCCCCAACACACACATATAGATATTCTTTCTAAAAGACATTTGCATAAAATGTTTAATTGTTCTTGATTACAAACTAAATTATTTGACAAACTGCACATTTTCATATATTTTTTTTAACAATCAGTTACTTTTTTTGGCAAGTAAAGCAACTTTTGGTTAAGGTTGGGTTCAAGTTCTGGTATGTAATGGGAAAATAAGAACGCACATTGACAGACTGACTCCAGGTTGTCAGAGTTGAAGGTAAATGTATTATCTGAATACTGCTCAGATGTGTTTCATAATGTACACCAGCAGTCTTAATCATTTCTCAGACAAGAATCTAAATGAGTAAGTCAGCTTCTTGTTCCGGGAACGAAGCCATGAAAACATTTTGCAAATTAGGAAATGAGGAGGGGGAGCTTTGTGCTGAAGTGAGCTGTGGGCTGCATTGCAAACCTATGTACCAAGCTGATAGGGAAATCAACTCCAAATAGACAGACACAGTCCACATACCTCTCTTACCGTTCACTAAAATACTGCTGACTAAATTATTGTAAGTCCCAAACATAGTTTAAGAGATCTACATGTTATCTGTCTTTGCCCAAGTAATGCTTTTTGCACACCTTTCCAGCTGCACATTAACAATGGCCTTAATGCTTTCTTGTATTATTATTTAATTGACTTGTTATGAAAAGTCAACAGACTGTAAAATGAAATAGCCTACAAAGTGTTCTCAAGGTGATGTATTACCCCCTGGCTGAGCATGCACAGTAATTTGCATCATGCTTAACTCAGTTGCTAAGGGAGCTTGACTCTTACGCATAAACACAGGCCCACAGAATACATCCTGCCACCTACAGTTGCATTTTGGATTGAATTTGCATATGCCCTTGAGACTGCCTCCACACCATGTTAATATTCTCTTCGCCATTAAGAGCGTTATTACATTCACAAAATCTCTCTCTCCCTCTGTCCCTCTCTTCATCCCACCATTCCCATCCTCCTTGTTTAAATCCGTGTTTCTGGTAATAACTCTCTGTTCTGCATGGACTGGCTCTTTTTGTCCTCAGAGTCTAACCACACTTGCTCAGGTATGTGTGTGTGTGTGTGTGTGTGTGTTTGTCTCATATTGTGTACATTTGAACATTTAGTATTCCCATCTGTAATTACTTGTTTCTGCTGTAGTGGTGGCCTTGTTGATGATAGTTTCCAACCTGATTAGCTCGAACACGGTCAGCTATACTTAAACCTCAGGCTGACGTCAACTCCCACACTTATTAGTCCAGCAGGGTTAAAAGTGTCTGACAGACGCAGCAAGCCAGACAGAGGAAGTAATAACGAGGGCAGGGCGGAGGAGGTGATCATAATTGACCGACCTTTGTTTCTCTGAGCACTGAGCAAAGTCGTTCTCTGTCCTCTTGCTCCTTCTGCACCTCTTCACTCTTTCCTTCCTTTAGAACAGCTAAGTCAGCACTTTGACACTGCAACTCTAAAATGAGAGCACAATTTTACCACACAAACAAGCACTCTCTCTACAGTATCTTTATCTATCTCTCTCTTTACCCACTAAGTCTGACCTCTGGGAATAAGTGGAACAAGACTTGAGTCAAATCTTTACTTGGGGGAAATTGCACTTCAGCAAAATTCTCTAATAGCCTAAACAAAGGTGCAAAGACATTGAATTGAGCAGACTGAGAGGAGTGTAGGCCTGAAAGCTTGCTGCTTAGGAATTTCTAAAAGATACAGGTGATGTTGGTGAGGCACATCAATCATCAGCAGATAAACAATATTTAACTTGACAATTTGTAATGAATATCTCAAAGCAGGAATATTTAAAGTAAGACAATATGATATTTTAATGTCGGCTTTTAGACAAGTTGACACAAAGCCCAAGAAAATAATATCTTGTATTCACTTTATCTCCTCCGCCAAAGAGGTCATGTTGTTGGCTTGGTTTGACCGTCTGTTTGTGTGTCTGTTAGCAGTATTACGGAAAAACTACTGGCCTGATTTTAATGAAACTTAGTGGAAGGTTGAAGCATGGACCAAGGAAGAACCCATTTCATTTTTGAGCGGATCTGAATCATGGGGCAGATACACAAATTCATATTTTATAACATTTTGAGATAGGGCATCTGTGCATTTATAAGGTGTCGGAATAATCGGAAAATTGGGTTCCTAACTGGGAAAATTTACACTGCATTAATATTGTAAGATAGGGTATGCGTGGGCAGAGGTCTGAGCTCTCTGAGTGCCCTCCAAGTTAACAATGTTTTAGTTTCAAGAGCTTATATGAAGTAAAATACATCTGGACCTCAGTCTAAAGTGTATTTATTCTACGCATATGTACCTGTCAACAAGACTTTATGGTGTGCAAACATTTTGTTAAAGTTCTCGAAGGTTGACGCATGTGTGAGGAGTCATAGACTGAACTCATATAAAAAATAGTGAAGGGACCCAAAACTGATTTCACGTAGTTGATTAGCACATTAGTGTATAGACTAAGGGAACATATTGGTCTGTCTGGAACTGCGTTCTAGTTCTTTGTCTCAATTGATGCTAATTTCTCAAAACACTGTAGACTATACCTTGTGGGGTCCCTCAAGGATCGATTTTAGGGATACTTTTTAATATGTTAATCTTTGGTGCCCTTTTTTGTCTTGCATGTCTTGTTAAAACAAAATTTTCATAATGCATATTTTTTAATACTTTAGGATTTGCTTATTATGTATAATAAACAAAATCTGGTCTGATTATCATTCAGTGTATTTTGGGTTTTCTCCAAGTGGCAAACCTCCAGTGCTTAAAAATTAAGCTTATGCGGAAGTGCCAAAAACTGCAGTTCATCGAGTGACCACTTGAGGCTGGCTCTAAAAGGAAGTCACTCCCCATAGGTTCTTATGTTAAAATGCCTAACTTTACAGCAGAATTAAACATTTTTACATTCTGGTACAAAAAACGGTTTTGGTCTGTATAGCATAAGTTCCCCCTTCATGACAACTGTGGGGGAGGGGGGCCGGAAGTTAGGTGATGTTAGGCACTGTAAAGATGGCGACGGTTACGGCCAGTCAAAAGATAGCATGGCAACTGCAGATGCAGGAGACCCATCGACAGAACTTGAACCCCTTCCTCTTTCACTGAAGTCACCGGTGTGGAAGTATTTTGGATTTCCAGTGAGTTATGTTGACAACGTTCGCGTTGTCGACAAAAAAGCCACAGTTTGCAAGCTCTGCTATGTGTGTGTACCATATTCTTCCACTGGCAGCACGACTAACATGGCAGTTCATCTGTGTGGTATATGCTCAACTGTTCGGAAATAGTTTGTTAAGACACTTAATTGTTCAGAGAAGACTATGGACATGGCTGTTTTATTGTTTTTTGTTTGTTTTGTTGTGAACTTGAATGTCATCTTCTGTGAAGAAGACTGCAGTTACAAAAGAGAAACTAGATGGCAGGTTATAGATATAAGTTATTGTTACATTATGTTGTTAATAAATGTTTTAAATTTGACAATGTAGTGTGGTACATTGCGAACAAAGGTCAGCTATTGCAAGCGGAAAAACTCCGGTGCTGAAAAATGAAGCTAATGCGGAAGTGCCAAAAACTGCAGTTCATCACTTGAGGCTGGCTCTAAAAGGAAGTCAATCCCCACAGGCTCTCATGTTAAATGCCTAACTTTACAGCAGAATTAAACATGTTTACAGCCTGGTACAAAAAACGTTTTTGGTCTGTATAACATAAGTTCCCCCTTCATGACAACTGTGGGGGAGGGGGGCCGGAAGTTAGGCAATGTTAGGCACTGTAAAGATGGCGACGGCTGGAGCTGCCCACGTTGAGCATATCTAAATGCACCTTTTTCATGTTTTGGTCTTACCTGCTCATTGCGAAAATCCACATGTGGTATGCATTTCAGTTATTGAGCAATTAGTAAATGTCGTCATCATCAGAGTAAGAAGTGAAAGATATATGTAAATTCTGGACAAAATTAGCTTTCCCGTGTTTTTTTCTTCCTGGTGTGCTTCCTTCTCTATATCTGTTCTATATCTTCTCTATATACATGTTTTTTTTTCCATTATTAAAGTGGCCATAATGTGATCAAAAACTAGCTGGCCCAGATTCTCTCTCTGTCTTTGTCTTTATGGGGATGGTGACTGGTTATGTGACGTGTGAACTTGTATGTGAAGAAAAAAACACTTACTTGTGCTGTTGGCTTTCATCATTTCTGATTAAATTTGAAATCCTTCCCTCCTCTAAATTGTCGTACTCGTCGCTGTCTGTCTCTGTCTCTCTCGTCTCTTTCCCTCAGCCTCAGAGTGTGACACAGTGTTGACACTGGATGGTTTGAGACAGACAGACGAGCAATGAGATTAAAGTCAGTTTTGATAAAAGCCGATTGAGCCAACAGCAAACTCATTTACCGACCAGTCCCTGGACTTCTGGGAAGACCTCCTTTTATCAATATTTCAAGTGTGATGTTAATGGTATTTTATCATTAGTTTAGTGCTTTAAATGTTTTTTTGGTGATCTAAAATAGAGATGATTATTTGTGCACAGTAAGGGTGTCAGCGAAATTAAGTCACAATCTCGAATTTCGAATAAAAAAATTGGAAAATGTCACGTCCGGTCAGCTTGCCAAGGGGAAACATAACCATAGAAAAAACCACACACGTGTAGGCTGCTTGAGGTAGTCCATTTCCTGATTGATTCTACCACCACTCCAGTGGAGGCGCTAATTAGCTAGATTACTACACACACAGTAGCAGAAAAAGACCAGCTACACACAACGGAGCATACACCGATCGCACTCAGCTTGAGCGAAGCGCTGCCGGCACGAATGAGGTAAAAAAACAGGAGTGAGTCGGTTCAGTGACACTACTCGGGTTAATTAACCGGCTCTTCGGTCAGTTCGTCTACACTAGTGTTGAAGTGCTGTGAGTCAGTCAACCTCCTCTAATTTAGCTACAGCCAGTCCAAAGATACAGGCTTTACAGGCTTTACAGCATACAGCCCTCGGATGTATTATAAGATAATACAAAGGCTGAATTACAGCCATTACATACATTATTACAGCTACAGGAACTCGGGAGAAGTGCAGGGCTGTCAGCTGGGTGCATTCCCGTGGGTCTGCTGTGCATTCATTATGTGCGTCCGTTATGCTTAGTTAAATATCTCTGGATTCGGCTATTAGTGCATGTTACAACTTTTAAAACAATGATTTAAATAAGGACTATTTAAATTTCCGTACTGGTAAGTTGATGTACCTAAAGAAATGTCAGCGATACTTCTATATATCAGCGAATGTATTCGCTGATAAATAGATGTATCTTTCCCCATGTAAAGTCCACGGGAAAGCGCAGAATTGTGACGATGGTCGTTCCAGAGTGACGTGAATTTTGATCTGACTGTCCAGACTGAGGTCACTTTTTTTTTTTTATTCGACCTGTAACGGATTTGGACCACATATGAAAGTGGCCCAAATCAGAACTGGAAAAGATCAGATGCCATGTGTCCTGGGCTGTTCACACTGTCATGAAAAAATTGATTTGGGTCCATTTGGCCTGCAGTCTTGGTGGCTTTGTTTACACAAACACTACTACTGAGAAGCACTCACATAAATATTTATGGAAACATTACATTACAATAGGCATCAATATAACAACCATCTGCCACCTTTCATGAAAAGCAAAAGTCTTGAATGAAGTGGCATAGGTTTAAGGAGTGTGCAAGCAAATCCATTACTTTAGCTGGCTATCATGTAGTTTTGTGGCAAATGCCACTGACAAAATACATACTAACACTAACGTTTCAAATAGCAAATTACTTAAAACCCAACACATAGAACCCAAAATGAATCACCAAAAATGACTTAAGGGGGTTAAGGCTTTTTGCTGTTTTTCATTTGATACATTTCATAACTTCACACAATCATCAGGTGCCCAGTTAGTTAGTATCAACTAATGTAATAGTGGCAGTGCAGTAAGATGTAGGCCTAAAGATAATACAAAAATAAAAGATTATAGCTCCTCCCTGCCTATTTTTTTTCTTCTTCATTAGTCCCCTTCATCCCATTAGGTTTCCTTGCTTACTTCACTTGCTCCTTCTTCCCCCTTTTCATCTCATCCTTTTCTTTCTCTCCTCTTTTAGTTTCATTTGCCATCTATAAGCAACAGGTGAACAAAATATGAACATTTAGTTATACCAAGCTTGGATTTTTGGTAAGTTAACAATTTCCTGAACATTTTGTGTTGACCGTGTGTGACCCCACCTTAACTTGAGCTCTGTGCTCTTGTGTTTATGTGTGTTCTATTTGAGTATCTGCTTGGGTGCAAGCTAGCAGTGAAAACGTGGTATGGAATTTCATTGATTTGGGCATTCCTTCAATAAGCAAGCGGAATGGATTTCATAATGACGCACTGACACAGCTATGCCAAAACTAATATGTTATGCTAGTTTTTGCACTCTCTCATTGACAAAATGTACAGTAATGTTCAGGTGTTACAGCCGACTCAATATGTGGATATGCGGAATGCTTTTAAATGAAATCATAATTTCTGTCTTTTCAATTAAGTTGACACATTAATCAGCTGCGTTTTAGATTGTTTGCTCTTAGCTCTCTCTCATGAACAGTTTAACAGCCAAACCTTTCTCGGTTGCTGTACTGTTTCTCTAGCAACAAGAAGAGCAGTGTGTTTTTGGCATCAACATCAGTTCAAGGTACAAACTGCCCCACCATCTTTGCAGTGAAGTTGATCAAGCATTTCACATTGTTCGTGAGGCCATTATGGCTCCTCATTTTCTAATGTGCTTCTTCAGCCTTTTTAGTGTGTGCTGGAGTGTTTCACTGCAACAAGGTAGATGGGAAACAGTCTTGTTGTCTAGTTCTGCCAGATGGAAAGACACACACACACACACACACACACACACACACACACACACACACACACACACACACACACAGAGTCAGAGCAAGGGCTTCTGCACCAGTGAGTGGTTTCAGTGAGCAGAGACATGATGTGTGTGTAACGTGTTTATTCTGTCAAGCAGAAATTAATTTGGGACAGTGTGTGAATGTGTGTTACATCTGTGTATCTCAGAACGTGAGAGAGAGTCTGAGATTGACAAGAGAGTTAGAGCGAGTTTTCACATCATGCTGAAATTTTAACACCCGTTTCTTTTTCTGTCCTCTGGGGTCCAATCCTTTTGTGTAGTCTCTCTCTGCCTTCCTTTTGTGTGTTTACTGTGCTCTTTGCCTCTATGTCACGTCACAGCTCAGGCAGATCTTGAGGCAGATTACCCCCAGACATACTAAAGTCCAGCCGAAAATCCAGAGGTGATGGGGCCTTTGCTGTCTTTGCCTAAAAGGCCTTTCAGTGTCCTGTCTGAGAAGAGGAAGTGTTGTTTACAGTATTAAATCATTCCCTCAAAGTATAACAGACGGGCTGTGTTTGCACTTCTTTAATCCCTGTTATAATTGCCTGTTTTTATCCTTAAATCCATTCTTACTGTAATTCATGTCATCAGATTCATCATCTACAGTGTTTCACTGAGTACGTTTACATGCACGCTATTATTCCGAATATGACAATATTCCGTTTTTCATACAGGTCATGTAAACAGCATATTCCGGTTAGATATTGCGAATAGGCCTTTTTCATGAATATAGCATTCCGATTAAGACGTGGGATATTCTGATATTATTTGGGGTTTTGAGGCATTCTTTGGACATGTATACAGCGCATTCGCTATATATGCGTCTCAATCGGGGGTTTCACCGCAGTTTACGCCCAGTTTTCGGCCTCTTGCCCATTTGCGGCTTATGGTCAGCTCTGTGCGTTGCTATGGTTGCTGTACACAAACCAACCAGCCATCAGTTTGCCAAAAGGCTGCAGACCCGATAAGAAGGAGAAACACAGCTACTTTTAAACATCAAAGACTTGGATATCAACGGGTTTTTGGATATGCGCTATGGCGACCTTTTCAAGAAGCTGGTTGAAGGAATGAAAGAGGGACGCTGTGTTCGCACAGTCCAACAAGTCCGCCACCGCTGGTAAACTTTGAAAAAAACATATTTGCACGGCTACATGAAAACGGGAATATTAGTGGAATATTCACCTTCATTAGCCATGTAAACAGCTTAGTCGGAATATCGTCTTTTTGGAATAAGGGCAAAAAACACCGTATTTGAAAAGGAGTTAAAGCATATTAGAACATTAGGCTGTCATTTTGTGTCCCTTCAAACTATAAGCATTTCTTTAATAACCTCTCTCCCCTGAATTATCCCCCCCTGGAATGTCTCATCTTTTTTGTCCTTTTCTGCATAGCTTATAGTTCAATCCATTTCAACTCAATTCAAATATACTTTATTGTCCCCTTGGGGAAACTTTTCTTGGATCGCTAATGGAAATCCAAAACCTTTTTGTCAGGTCTTTGAATACAGCAAATGAACTGCATGAATCTATTTACCCCATCACAGGATTCAGTGTTCCAATCTTTGTGCTAAAATCCAATGCGAGTATTCTAGCAGTCAGCACAATATTTATCCCCTTCCTAATCAAATCTCAATGTTATATGGTTGAGTTTGTAAGTGTTGTTGTAATGTACTCTATGGCACTGGGGTCCATCACAGATGTTTTTCATTTAATTAGGCTCACAACATCTGCGGAAGGCTCAACAGTAATTTCTGCTGTCCCAGAGCCGGTCCCATGCACACGCCCACTATAAGCAAAGAAATGCAGCTGCAGTCACCTCCACTGCTCTGTACAGTAGGCTTATTCCTGTAATATTCTATGGTACTTTCCCATTTCCTAAATTTGTACCTCCTCGACTCCTCGATACTCTGGCTTGTGCCCCGGAAATTGTTCTCAGCGCGCCATGTTGGGACGTGCCAATTCCTAAAATGCACATCGAGGAGTGAGGATCGAGCATCGAGGAGGCTCCTCCGAGGAGTTAAAATCGAGGATACACTGATGTATCCTCGCAGAAGACTTTTCACCCGCCGCATGTAAACATAGAGGAGTGCCAGAGCGAGAGGAGGAGCGAGAGCGAGAGAAAAGGGGAGAGAGAGAGAGAGAGATAGTGATGATATCCTCGGCTCCGTGGTTAATGTCACATTACGGATCGGGCCGGTCAGATCTTACAAATTATTATTCTGATTAATAGCGGACCGTGGGTGAAATAATACACAATCAACGAGGAAAATATTATTAACGTTCTCTAAAAGGTGAACATAGCAGAGCTGCTGTCGGACAGACAGCGTGATTTGTAAGATCGTCTGAGAGACGCTGGAGAAACAGCAATTTAACAGGATTATTTCAGAATCTAAAGGTCTAGTTCTGTTTACTCTGTCCAGTTTATAACTACAGATAGTTTTGCTGCTTAAATATCCGACGATATCAGCTGCAGTGGCATTTCTGCGCGCATGGAAACTTTTACAAACAGCATCTCTAATCATTAAAGTAAACTGTTATAGAAAACACTTATACATTAATACAAAATATCATTTAAAAAGCAACGGAGCCTGCAGGGACAGCTGAATATGTTAATCTTATTGTGATAAAGAACCCATCCACACAGATAGAGTGCGTTTGTGTGTATCTAATATATGCCTAGCCTTTATAATTGTATAGTTCTTTTCATACAAACATTTGTAGTGTTTTACATTAAATATATAGCCATACTGTGTATGTAGGCCATAGGCTATTATAAATATATAGGTGTGTGTGTGTGTGTGTGTGTGTGTGTGTTAAATACAACAAACAACGAAGTTGTCATGAACACGTCTGCTCCTCTGACAGAGAATATAAAATACAGCGTATGATAAAGCAATAGACACCTGATGCAGTGGTGCTGCTCGTCATATTTAATTGACATCGTTTTTAATGACGGCTCGGAGGCAGAGATGTCTCGTGGTTGTTAAATGGCTGTTGCCTCGACTCCTCTCTCCTCAGGGCTCTTCCTCGACTCCTCGGCTCGAATGTCCTGTGGGCGGGACTAAGACGCGAGGAGGGGAATAGAGGAGAGGAATCGGGGATGCACAAACTGGGAAACGGGAAAGGCCCTATATACTCAACGTTCAACTTCCGGGATTGCTCCGGTGCTGCAGGAAATTCCGCCAGATGCATGTCTTTTTGCAGATGTCCGTTTCCTTTTGCTTTCTTTGTGTTGGAATTTTAAACTCCGGTGGATTTCTGAGGACTATGGTCACCTGCTCCTCAGATCTCTGCAGGGTAAATCCAGACAGCTAGACGTACACGTTCCACCGAAACAAGTTCCGTCTCAAGGCTATTTTGCAGCGGCTTCGTGCGGAGCATAGCGCCTCCCATGACGATTGTGATTGGTTTAAAAAAATGCCAATAAACCAGAGAGCGTTTTTCTCCCATCCCGGAATGCTATGTGGACTAGCCAGACCCTCCTCCGCTCAGCAGCGTGTGAAGGATGGTCTGGCAAAGCGAGACTATTCCTATAGTAACAGATAATTCATAGTTTTCCCTAAATATGCTATAACAATACTACAAGTCTTGGCTATGTGTATGATTCCAGGGTTTTCCCTGGCTCAGGGTGGGCCCTTGGGGGGGTGACTACACACGGCAGTAAGCATGATCGGTCCACGTACAGGAAAGGCAATGAGTCTGTATTAGCTTTTTTTGTCAGAAATCTATGCATTTACCAGTTTTCTGACAATTTGATTAACATAAATGTATGTTTATGTAAATAAAACCCCAATTAACAAAACTGGTTAAAAAAATAATGATAATATTTAAATAAATCACCAGGAGAATCTGGTACAGCCTGACTGGAGATAAAACTGAGATCACCTCTCATATTCAAGTTTATGTTCTGCTTGTTAAACGGTTGTTTGAAAAAGTGCTCTTAAGCACATTTAGAGAGGATTTGAATTGCTAATTTTATTCCCTACTCTTGTCATTTTGGTGCTGGCGATTTTCCTTTGGGGCTGGCTAAAATCTCTTTTGAGGGCGCCAAAACTTCCTCTGTGCAGGAAAAACCCTGACTTCTAGATTGTAGGCTACTAGCATGAAAAGTGTACTTAATTTGACTGCTTATTTGTTCCAAAATCATTACGCTTATACAGGCATGCATATCATTTCACATCAGAATCCTGTGCCAAAAATCTGCAAACTACTTCCACAAAAATGACATTACCTGTTATGACTTTACCCCCTCCAGTAAAGTTATCCTGTTCTGACAGGGCTAATGGCAGCACTTTCAATTGCACTCATCCACCAGCGGGCTCATGAATTAGAAAAAGGATAGATGTGTCTGAAAGAAGAGTTTGGCAGAATATTGCACTCTTGAACCTTTGAAGTCAACTGAATCTCAAACGGAGCAGCTGTATCTTTTCTCTTGTGCTGCAGGCAGCAATCCACTCCTCTTCATCAGGCAGCAGGGTGGAACGTTTTCATCCAATGGGTTTTTGGTTCAAGTCAGTCCCATGAGAGCAAACATCTGCTATGCTGAAGTGTCCTTGAGCAAGACACTACTCCCCCTACCAGTTTCATGGATGGATGCTCTTGTGCAGCTGAGCCACTCTTACCTATCTGTGCAGAGATATCAATATTGTATCATAATAATTATCACTATGAGGTACTGAGGGTTTATTGAGGTTTATTTCCCTGCTGTGTCAGAAAATGACGACGGATATCCATTTGTTACCATAAGTCATGCACTTTCTAGTGGCCATCAAATGCAACTGTTCTCTGTAGACACTGGCTCTGTAGGCGTCATCCGCAAATCTATGCGACTGTGTGTGTTCCAAATTTCCTTCTCCCGCTAAATGCCCAAAGTATGTTACCAACATATGGTTAAAGGTGCACTATGAGTTCCTGCATGGTTTCAGCGTAATTTCATTTTTGTCTCAAATCGCAGGCATCTCTCCTTGATCCGCTAGCTGCCTGTCCCCTGAGTAGTCTGTGAAAAAGCCCGGTCTCGGGAGACAACACAGGGGTCGTAAACGTCAAACAAACACTAGGGGCACAGGCTGTGCACCAAAATACAACTAACCACGTTCCAGCCAATCACCGTCAAGATGGTTGGGGGTGGGGGTGGGGGTTAGTAGTCAGTTACTCAGAATCAGAATCAGAATCAGAAAGGGCTTTATTGCCAAGTACGTTTTTTACACATACAAGGAATTTGTCATGGTGTTGTTGGTGCATGTCACACATTCTCTAAATATAAGAAGGATAAAAAGAATATAAACAATATAAGTATAAACATATACACACAGTATGTATTAATAAAGATAAAAATAGAATGTAAAATAAAATAATGAAATAAGTTAAACAGTTAAACAGTCATGACAGTTACGGAAAACATGGGGGGAGGGGCGAGCTTGCTCTGTTTGGTCTGGAACGTCAACAGAAGTGACGTCATGCAGGACTTGCAATAAAAGACCAGACATTTCTTTTATGTGGCAACATGTTGTTTGATTTCAAGCAAGATTGTTGCAATAAACTGCTCTTTTTAGTGAATTTTAAAACCAAGTCTTGCACAAAAAAAAAAAGTAAATCAATACTTAGTACTTGCACTACTGTGAATAGATAAAAAGGTGTGTTCGATTTCCCTGTACATTACGTTTCTGGCAGTGTAATCTGTCTGGAATGGAAGCGTCAACTATATGGTCCAGCAGGTTTCCGGCCAGGCTTCGTTATCAGTGAAAATACAGCAGCGTGAAGCAGAATGAAACGCAACAACCATTAAGCATTTGAAATTAGACAGCACCCTTTTTTTTCTTCTTTTTTTTTTAAACGTGAACTGTTTACTGGTTTGAGGAGTGGAGGGGTTAGAGAGAGCAGGAATGCAGTACTGCATTTTGTGCAGTAGATGGCAGTTTGTATTACTGTTCCTTTGAGGAGGAGGAGGGAAGCACTGCAGTGAGGGACGAAAGAGTGATACAGTGCTTCAGACGGGGGTACAAAAAAGCCCTCTGAATCTAAGTCCCCAGCGGAGCAGAAGTACTGGCATGGTCAAAATCAAAGGGCTTTTTCAAGGTCGGCTGTCCAACCAGACTGATTGATATAAAATAAAAAAGCTAGTATGAATGTGTCTGTGTGAGAGAGAGTTTTTCAGGAAGAGAGAATCAGTAAAAGACACACATTGCAATCTAGACAGACAAACTGGCAGGCTGAGCAGACTGATCTCAATAAGTGGCGTATGTATGACACGCCAATTCGTATGCTATTTTGGCGTGTTATCAAGACGCATAATCATTTTTTAGCGTGTTTATCAACGCCGTTTGGCCTCCATTGAGTTACATTACCTTGCAATTGCGTGTCAATGTACGCCAAGTTCTCCTGAGAAAAGAACGGTAGCGAGTAGTATCAAAAGCCGAAAATCCGCATAGGGAGGCTGGTCGGGGGGGTGGTGGATGGGTCAAACAACACAGGACTTTCACCCAGCAGACCGAGGATCGTGTCCCGCGTGTCACGTTTCCTAAACCCAACCATCGCTTTCTTCTTTTACTAAACCCAACCGTCCCGTTCTTCTTTTCCTAAACCCAACCGTGCCGTTGTTGTCACGCATCCCGTTATTGTTTTCCTAAACCCAACAGTGGCGTTCTTCTTTTCCTAAACCCAACCCGTCCACTGTATACGGCGTAGACATACATGCGGATAGCTCAAAATGCGTACAGATAACACGGCACTTGGCTTTAGAAAGTGGCGTGTATGTTTTCGCAAAGTCATGATGTCACGTTGGGCTGAGAGACAAACGGCTCATCAGCCAAATGCACAGCTAGACTGACATATCAACTGCAGGCCATCTGATGAGACAGGGGACCGGGGAGTCAACCTGACAGCCAGGTAGACAGAAACAAGGACCAGAGAAAGATAAAGACTGCAGGGGAGGGGAAGCATTTAGCTTTTTCCACAAGCACTCAACACATACCTTTTGCTTTTTTACAACACATTCAAAAAAATTAAACAAAATAAAGGTAAAGCTGAACCAAATAATAATTTTCCAAATAACCAGTGGGTCAAGTGAATTTGTAATGTGAAACTAGTAGCTAGTAGTTACCAACTAAAAAAATATTTTGAGCTGATTTTCACTCACTTTCAGCTCATTGTTTTGGGATTTCCAGTTCACACACTCTGCTTTCATCATCTGTTTCCAGCCACAGCAGACAGAGAACATTAGTGACTAGCTGGTGAACTTAGTGGAGTATTTAGCAGCTATTGAGCTCACACAAGTTGGTGGAGACCAAAACAGAGCTTAACTAAAGGAGAGTGAATATTGGACTTGGTCCAGAAAGATGACTTTGCTCTATGCCTGCTGGATGTGCAAATAGGCAATTGTTCGCTAGCACGTTCGCCATAACAACTTCATAAAGTGATCATCCAATGCAACTGGACAGCATCTTTCATTAGGGTCCCTCTTCCTCCTGAGTACTCACTTCTTTTAAACCCCTCACCTGCAGGTTGTAACAAAAGGGTAAGATTTGTAACCCTCAAGCAGTGATAACAGTTATTTTTTTTCACACTTTTGGGCTGCAGATATTACAAGTAACCCTTGTTCTTCCCCCGTGTTCTTCCCATCATGTGAGCATCATGTTCCACATGATGCTCACATGATGGGAAGAACACACCAACCTGCATCTTGTCAGGCCACGGACCAACTGCTTTAATGTGTGTGTGTGTGTTCTCTCTGTTCTTTATAGCCTAGTTTCCACCAACTAGGTCACATCATGTACAGTGCCTTACCCATAACCTCCGTGTGTGTGTGTGTGTGTGTTTGTGTGTGTGTAAGAATAGTATTTAGGCGGGTGCATGGTACAAGCTGCGTTCACAGTGACCGCCTATTTATACTCACTGTCCTGTCCCAAAAAAAGATATGACACTGGCTCTATAGCCCTCCCTCTTTCCTGGTTTCCTCCTTTCCATTTGCCCTGACTTTTCTTTTCTGTGCCGTATTTCTTTCTCTGTCCTTTGTTCCATCACTCACTCTCTGTGTTTGACAGAGAGTTGGAAAAAGATACGGACAAGGAAGGACGCAAAGAAATTTGAGGTGATGGAGAAAAAGTTTTAAACGCACTAAACATGAAATTAAACATGACCCCATCCAGTTTCCTGCAGAGAAAATAAATCTCTCTCTGTATGAATGTTTTTGGTTGTCTTTTGTTTGCTTCAAGTTCTACTCCTCTCTCTCTTTGTCTCCCTTTTTTTACTGCCCACCATCTCTATCTTTTCACATTATCTCTGTATCTCAGTAGCATGACTCTTTCTTTCAGCTGTTTATGATAAATTCATCGCGCTCCTTCAATTTTAGATGTGGTGAGGCGAGCCGAAACCCTGCATCTCATGCATTAAACGCACCAATCGGTGCTCCTGCAGGGCTTGGGGATAATCTTCCATTGGGCCGTGGAGAAAATAATGTTTAAACATTAGCTAGTGGCTGTCAATCAGGCATGTGATTGCATGTTGCACACACTCACTTTCTACTACACAAGCCAAATAACTTGTGTAGTAGAAAGTGAGTGTGTGCAAGGGGCAAGGTTTTGTATATGCCTGGCAAATCTAGATGCCAAAAACTGTGTTTTCATGTTTGTAGACGTCCTTACTCCTCCTGGTTGAATGCAAAACTGAAGCAATAAGCTGTTTTATTTATAAGGATATGCACTCTACACAATAGTGTTGCAAAAGCTAGACTTAGACAAATGGATTTTGATCCTAGCAGCTGCACACAATCCCCAGGTGGCAACATTTCAGAAGAAAACTGCATAAAATGCATCTCTTGGGACAACTCAAAAAAGGTCCCCTGTGGATCACTGATTGTTTGCTGTTTGAGTGAAAGTAGACCACACGCATTTTGGGACATGTTGTTCCTAGTGCTTGAAATTAAAATGCATGGATTTTTTCTTCTCTGTTGTAGCTCGGGCCTGTCAAAATACACTTGTAATCAAAAATTAAACTAAATATTCTGTGTATTGGATCATCCGAGCATGACAGAAACGCACCCCACGTCAAAGCCTTTGGCTCGATAATGCACTCCCTGCTCCTAATCTGTAAATAGACTGCATTTATGTAGTGCTTTTCTAGTCTTAGCGGCCACTTAAAGTGCTCTACACTACGTACACTACAGGCACCATTCACTTCATTCACACACTGCTGGCCAAGGTGCCGCCTGCTCATCATTCAGGCACATTCTCACACATATGGTACAGGGAGACGGGAGCAATTTGGGGTTCAGTATCTTACCCAAGGACACTTTGACATGTAGACTGCAGGTACTCCAGGGATCGACCCACCGACCTTTTATTTTTTATTTTTTTATATTTTGTTTTGGGGCATTTTCGGCCTTTATTTTTGACAGGACAGCTGAAGAGATGAAAGGGGAGAGAGAGGGGGGAATGACATCAGCAACGTGCCGCAGGTCGAAGTCGAACCCTGGCCAGCTGCGTCGAGGAGTAAACCTACGGGCGCCCGCTCTATCAACTGAGCTATCTGTGCGCCCGACCCACCGACCTTTTGATTGGTAGATGACCACTCTACCGCCTCCTGAGCCACAGCCGCCCACCATATGTCCTTTATGACTTAAAGACAACATGGGCTAAGGCAGCTGCTGGCTATAGTTTAATTATAATTTAACTCACATAAATATCAGTGCAGTGGGGTCATCTCCAAAAATCCGGAAATACATTTTGCCGAAATGTCAAACTATAGATTTAACAGGGAAATGAATGTGACTGCAGCATAACATTTTATTGCAGATGACATGGGTAACAAAAGAAAATAGTTTGTCCTGAGCAGCATCAAGTTCAGAATGTGTGCAACCGTGTTAAGGAGGTGACTGATGTTCAGTCTATCCACTTTGATTCGAAAAGTCTGAAAAATGACATGCTGTGTGGAATGTTGCGCCAGAATTATATCTCAGTGGATTTGCAGAGAATGGCGTGTTTTATTAAAAGTGATGCTTGATTCTGATGGGAATTTTTATTCGTCTGAAAATGACTTTGACAGAACTTTTTGCACTCGGAGCGCCACAGGAGATGAAGCGCAGTTTACCTCCAAACTCAGCTGCCCTAGGGATACAATGTCACCGCCCATAATGAGACAGTTTTTCTCCCCTGCTGTCGATAGCATCTACCACATGGAAAAAACAGCTTGAAAAGTCTGACCTTGGGTGCAGAGGTAAACACCTGGGACTGCTCTACTGGGATTCTGTCAGAGGAATATGATTTGTACTCTAGGTTTTAGAGGAAAGATCTTCTATTGTACAATTTATACTCCACTTCTCTGTTCACCTTTGCTGCTCAAATGCTATTTTGTTGTGTGTGTGTGTGTGTGTGTGTGTGTGTGTGTGTGTGTACCTATGTGACCAGAGAGTAGTGAGTCTGTGGCTGTTGCTTTACCTGAGCCACAGTGACCTGAGAAAGTGTGTGTGTGTGTGTGTACCTATGTGACCAGAGAGTAGTGAGTCTGTGGCTGTTGCTTTACCTGAGCCACAGTGACCTGAGAAAGTGTGTGTGTGTGTGTGTGTGTGTGTGTGTGTGTGTACCTATGTGACCAGAGAGTAGTGAGTCTGTGGCTGTTGCTTTACCTGAGCCACAGTGACCTGAGAAAGTGTGTGTGTGTGTGTGTGTGTGTGTGTGTGTGTGTGTGTGTGTGTGTGTGTGTGTACCTATGTGACCAGAGAGTAGTGAGTCTGTGGCTGTTGCTTTACCTGAGCCACAGTGACCTGAGAAAGTGTGTGTGTGTGTGTGTGTGTGTGTGTGTGTGTGTGTGCGTGTGTGTGCGTGTGTGTGTGTGTGTGTGTGTGTGTGTGTGTTTTCCGTGTCCAAGGTGAATTGAGCTGATGGCAGGCGGAGTGCTGACAAGACAAACGTTTCACCTTTTCCTTCTTTACTTTGCCCACTGTTACTCTCGCTCCTGTTGCACCAGTGCCCTTCCTTTATCCCTTACACACATATACAAAGTTACACAGAGTGTGTGTATATTGTGCTACTCACTAACACTGTAGCAGTAAGCACAAGCTCATGGACAAGCTGGTAGAATAATGAGTTACAATTTGGAAAAAAGTATTAAATATTATATAAAAAAACGATTCTCGTCAGCACTCATAATGGAATTGGCAACAGTTTATTTTAACACGTTACTGCTGAGGTGTCAGCATGTGTTTAATACAGTAAACCATGTACAGTATGTGTACATATATAAATGTGTGTGTGGATTCCTTAGTAGTGTGATAGGCAATCCAAGTTTCTCTAATTGAGAAAGGCAAACCTCATGACAGTCATCTATATAGTCTCTTTTTCTAATCTTACAGTCTCTTGCTCCCTCCATCCTCCCCTCTTTCTTTTTCTCTCTCTCTCTCTTTCTGTCTGTCTGATAAGACAAGATGACATGATTTCCTACTCGATTGTTGGAAGATATTCTCGCTGTTACTGCTGTAAGAAATGAAGTCTAACAGATTCCTCTTCTTTCCCTTCCTCTCTCTTTCTGCTGGTCACACACAAAATTAATTAAACGGACTAAGATGGAGATTCATTGGTTGTTAAACAGTGTTTCATGCATAAACAGCTGTTTATTATAAATTGAATCTTTTTCTCGACCATTACTAAATTGCTGATGTCTGGGAGTGCAATGACATTGCTAAAATATGTCTGACAATGCAGATTTTAAACTTTAAAATGATTTGGCTAACTTGATTGCCAACTTCCAGGTTGAATTTTGACCTGTCATACTTAACATAACACAAAATTGTATGCAATGAGGGATTATTACAGACATTTCAGACAAGTGTGCTCACTTTCACTTGCCTCCAAACCAAAGTGATGGTTTAGCATCTGACCTATTGTGTTTCATGTCCCTTTAAGATCTCAGAAATTATTTTGGTAGAAATAAGATGAAAGAAATGACCAGTCAAATCTACAAAACCAAGACCCAAGTACAGTAATGACCCTTTAACTTCACATTTTTCTCCACACACTCCACACACACACACACACACACACACACACACACACACACACACTCTCTGCCTCTGCAACTTTCGCTCACTCATCTTCTACCTCTCTCCCTCTATTTCCCTTGGCCACTCCATTAACCAGAGTGTCACTTTTCCAGCTGGTTAGCCCATGCCAGATTTCCATCAGGTTTGTGTGTGTGTGTGTGTGTGTGTGTGTGTGTGTGTGTGTGTGTGTGTGTGTGTGTGTGTGTGTGTGTGTGTGTGTGTGGATAGGCAGGTTCATTTGTCAGTTTTACTCAAGTCTTGTCCTCCGGTGTGATGTTGTAATGACCCGAGGCGGCCCAGACAGAAGACTGACATTTAACAATGCCCCCCTACCACACACATACACACACACACACACACACACACACACACACACACACACACACACACACACACACACACACACACACACACACACACACACACACACACACACACACATACATGCACAGACAGGTTTTAAAGTGCTACAGTGTTAATTTGTTGATCTGCAAAATGATGTTGGTGAGATATTGGCTGTGGTGTTTCTCCACTGCACTTTTAAGTTTGATTTCCACTTGATGATGTTTGAGTCTTCTTTTCTCGGGTTTGGACATGGCCGCTTGCACTATGTTTATAGTCTAGATAAACTGCACAACGCAAACGTTTTCTCACGGAAGATGTTCCACACACAAGATGTTTGCGACAACAAATGGAAAAGCTTTCTTTAACTGGATATACAATGGATAACCATTGTTTTATATGGATATGTATTTACTAATCATTATCAATATACTATATTGTAAGACCTTAATGTTGTTATCGTTAGTTTCCACCGATGTCTAAAGTGTGTCTTCTATAGTCACTTTAATTATTGTATTTTATTTAATTTGTCTCAATCAAATTTGGATCATTAAAATCCACACTATGTGAATGAGCTACTGTGGGTTTGTGAGCCCTTGACTTGGCTTTACTTGGCTTGTTTTTCTACAGCAACAGCAGGTATGTGTAAATAAATATTACAGTTTTTTATAAGGAAACCAAATCAATACTTTATAACCTCGCTGGAAATACTTGCTTTCAGGGCATCTAACCTGAGCTGCAGGATCTGCGCAGCTGTATAGCTTGTCTATTAGCTAGCTGAGGCTGATACTTTCATGTTATGCTGCTGAGCGTGGGGATTCACACACATAGCTGGAATATTTACTATATCACTACTACCAGTGGAGCAAACTGTTAAATCCTCAGCAGCAGCTTAGCTTTGGTCAAACATAGTTTGGTCTTCTCTGTATGGGTGCATTGAAATGAAATGAAAATAGAGAGTTTAATATTATACTGCCTGGATTCTAGTAGGAATTGCTTCGGTGCCAATGGAAAGTTCGCCGGGTGTCACTCTTTTCAGCCAGATGTCCAGTTACCTTCCGCATTCTTTGTGTTGTAATTTTAAACTCCGGTGGATTTGTGAGGACTATGGTTAACTGCTCTTCAGATCTCTGCAGGGTAAATCCAGACAGCTAGCTACAATATCTTTCCAATGTGAGTTTTCTGTTGCTCGACTAATACAACTTTTGAACGCACACATGTTCCACCAAAACAAGTCTACAGCGCTGTGGAGGAAGGTCCGGCAATGCGAGACTCCGGCGATGTCTGTAGTCCAATGGCGTTTAGTTCTGTCCATGATTAGTCTTTCTATTGCTTTGCTTTGTCTAATTTAATTTGATTTAATTGAGTTCCTTTTGCTCCTGAGATGAGGTGGAAAACTAGCACTAATATCAACTCTCTCTTTCTCCCACTGCGTTATCCACCTCTTTCTCTTTGCCTGTCTTTCTCTCACTCTATCCATCTTTTCTTCCCCTTTCTTTCATCCACCCTGTTCTAGATGGATATACGTTTACCCGCAAGCAGAACAAGAATACTTATTGTTATTAATGACTGTGTGTGTGTGTGTGTGTGTGTGTGTGTGCAGCAAGGTATGTGTTGGTGGAAGGAAATGGTTCGGTAAGAGACTCACACAGAAAACAGACAAAACCTCCCCGAAATTGAAGGTAATTTTTAGCGTTTCATAATATAATTACAACTCTAAAATCATAGATGCTGGATAATTCTATTCTTTTAAATGTTGGCATTTTGTTGATTTATTTTTTAATTACATGATTTAATTACACTTATATCTTGACTTTTTCCTTTTTCTTAGTGTGTTCAGGAGTGCCGCAATTACCCATGACACACCAAACTCCACCAACTTCTCGCATTACTACTATTTTATTCAGAAATCATTTAAAATTAGGGCTGTCAAAATAACATGTTCATTTTGATTAATTAATTTGAGAAAAAAATAACGTGTTAAAAAAAAGAGCTGTTCTAGCCACCATTCGACTGTAAAATGAAGGAGGAAGACGAGAATGTGCTGCCTGGATCATTGATTGGAACATTTACTTATAAAAATCTTCTGACTGAATAGGGTTGGGTACCGAAATCCTGTGCTAATACGGCACCGGTGCCTTAACGACCGGTATCTACCGAATAGCAACGCGGATTTCGACGCCTCATTTCGGTGCCACTGATATGTCTGCACTTCTCTCGGATTCTCTGAAACATACGTTACAGGCAACAGAAACATCCCTGCATGTGACGCTAGTTAACACTATACTTGACAGCAGCTAACGTTAGCCTACTGCTAGCTTTTAGCTGGATTAAACACGGTTACAATGCTGACAGCTAACGCTTAATGGTGTAAAGTTTGACTGTATTTCACTGTAGAGGATTCCAACACCACGATGTAACAATCTGCTTTGAATTGAAATATTTAAAATACTTTCACAGCAAAATTATGTATGCGATTAATTTAGATTAATTAATCACAGTATATAATTAATTAGATTCAATTTTTTAATCGATTGACAGCCCTATTTAAAATTTATCAGAAACCATGACTCAAACCAGCTTTAAAGATACAAAATTCTCTTGCAGCGTCGAAATAATCAAGTTTTTATGTTTTTGAGCATGAGATCTTTTGCCTCTCTCGTCCCTTCCTTGTCCTTCTGTATAAATCATAAGTGAGTGTGATGACTGCACCAAGATGTGAAGTGTCCCAGTGCAGCTTTAATATGAAATGTATCAACCGTTATTATCTGACTCTGCAAAGCATGAGGTACAGCAGTAGCTGAGAGGCTCTATAAAGAAAGCAATCTAGTGGCCAGAATGTTATCTCGCAGCAGCTGGGGGACTGTGGGTGTGGAAGGTGAATTAGGAAGGTGCCGGCTGAATAGCCCGTTAGGTAACGGAGTTCACCGTCCTCTCTCAAGTGTCAATGTGTGTAACTGGGATGAAGGGCACTGCTGCAGAAGATAATAGGTATGCATGCTTGTAAGAAGTGAAAAGTACAATATACTGTAAAGCTGCAGACTGCAGTGTCATCATTCAAACACAGAAAATATTACAGTAGGCTTTAACTGACTGATTCATTTAGATGCGTGTAGCAACTTACCACAGAAAGAAAGAGACAGAAACTGGGCTCAATAAATATTGTTGCAGAAGTGAAGTCATCTGACATTTAAGAATCAGCCAGCCAGAGTGGTGTGCGTGCGTGTGTATCTTTGTGTTCGTGTGGGTGTGTGTGCGTGCGTGCTTGCATGTGTGTGTGTGTGTGTGTGTGTGTGTGTGCGAGTGTATTTGTGGGCAGGCAGGAGAGCCCAGAGGGCACGCAGCTCAGACAGATTCATTATTTAGTGACACACAGATGAAGTATGTACACACACACACCATTGCACACACACATGTAGACACACACGTTACATCTATAAGGCCTGAGGTGTCAGGATTTTAACGAGAAACATCTGTAACATTACCTGCTGCTGCGCTTTCTCTTGTTCCTGCTCTGTGCTCGTGTATGAGCAAATGAACACAGTTATTTGTAAGCTAATCATTAAACACAAACATTTTCCTCAGATTCAGTATTTTAAAACAATCTACTTTAATTTTTAGTGCAAGTTATTAATTCTCTGCAGTCCCTTTGTAACCTCACTATATGAACATGAATAAACATACCACTTATGTTGCACACTTGTACCTACATACCTACTGCTATATTACATAGACAACTGGCCTTTAACCAAAACATCTGATGGACCTTTAAAATCCCAAGTTTGAGATTTACCTGTGGCATATAAATAATATGATTTAATTATCTATAGTGTACAAATACACAAAAACTCTACAGACTTACAAAAATCATATCTCCTCATGGAGCCCCTGGGCCCACATGTATTACTAAGAGAACATTCAAATCAAGGATAAACCTCTCTAAGATGTCTTTCTTTAGGGCAAACCCTCCACCTGAATAAAACTATTTCATATTCTATTAGAAGAACATGACTTTAGATGAAAGACAACACCTTTACACCTTTTCACAAAATCATATTGCAAGTACCTCCAATGCCCTTGACATGTGTCCTATGGTAACTTCTCTGATGTTTAAAAGAGGATGTTTTCAGGGCTTCACATGCTCCTCTTATTAAAACAGTTTGCAGTTTATTAACATAACAATGACATTATCCATGAGCTCTCCTATTGGCTGGTTGCTTTCCCTGTCCGCTCCGTGAGCATGCCATAATTATTAACCATATTTAAGAGGATATGCATTTTATTCAGTCCTAAACTGGATTAGTTGATGATATATCATACCATGAAAAGAATAGTAAACAAAGAGTGAAGACTAAGATTATGTGTACAACATTGATAGGATCATCTTGAGATTCAATGGACAAGAACAAGGTTGTTGTTTCCCCACAAGTGAAATTAAATCAAAATCAGATTTTACGTAGGCTATTATGTATAGCATTTTAATACCAACTAATTATGAACATTCATTTTGAAGACTTAGCACACCATGCTAATGCTAAACAAACCATATAATCACCAAGTATGACACAACTTCTTCAATGCATTTTAGACTGGTTTTGTATGCAACACAGGCATTTTTTTGCAGTAGAAAGACTGAATATTGGAAGAAAATCTTAATCAAAATAAAAACAAATAGTAAAAAGTGTATGTAAAGCATATCTAGAGAGTGCAGCTGTGTAAAGAGAAATTTGAATGTGCTCTACTCACATTGAAATCTCTGCAGCACACTGGGGCAATGGTCAGGTCTGTGTGTCTGTGCATGAAAAGATTTTGCAATGTATTAGTGAAGGAGTCTTATCCTTAGTTTGACTCTATGACCTAACACTGGGAGAAACTGCATGGTAAAATGGCAAATACACACACACACACACACACACACACACACACACACACACACACACACACACACACACACACACACACACACACACACATATGCACACACACAAACAGACACTGCTGGAGGCAGCGGTTGATGTACACCACTCTGTGATCATAAGCCAAAGGGGTAGGAGGGAGGAACAGGGAGAGGGAGAGAAGCCCAGAGAGTCAGCACAGCTAAAATTACAGCCCTGTCACACCAAATCAGTGCCGATGACCGTGTGTGTGTGCGCAAACACATTTATGCAAGTGAGAGAGGAAGTGTTGTTTGGCTCTGCCTCCAGACATTGGGAGGAAGTAAACAAAGCAAACATGCATATATATATACACACATGCGTACTCTACACACACTTGTATGCACAAGTGCGCGTGATGATGTTGCGCAATCAATAGAGATTATGTGATGGGAGGATCAGAGCAGGGGCAGAGTCAGTCAGACTGTGTCTGGGCCTCTATTATCTACTAAACACACACATATATATATACACACACACACACACACACACACACACACACACACACACACACACACACACACACACACACACACTCTGTGGTTGATTCACTTATAATCCAATCAGGTCCAAGTGTACATTTCGAAATGGCTTGAAATGTTTATTTAATGACTCTCATGTATTTCTCAGCAGGATTTATGGGGTATCAAAAGTCTTACTTCATAATAAGAGTACTATTCTTCAATTTCCTGATCTGACTGAACTAAATGCAAGATCTCTGTCTGTGTGGAACACAAACACATGTGAAACAAGGATGTATGTACACACATTGTGAGCTAACATGGCTATGGTGCTACCATATTCTAAAACAGGTGGTTGCTCTCACAGCGTATGTATCTCACAGCATTACTTAGAATCAGAGAATGGCTCTCCCCTCGTGGTTCAAACCTAACTGGGAACCATTATTTTATTTATTTGTTAACCTTTATTTATTCAGGGAAGGTTCACTGAGAGGCAACCTCCCTTTTGCAGGAACGCCCTGATCACATTCACACAGTTACACATTCATACCTCATTTCTTTAACCTTTAGGCCACCACTGTCCCACTGGGAACCATTGGTCTGTTTTCTATTCAATCAGGAGAGACTTCGTTGCAGATATGCAAAGATTTATTGTACATATGCATAATATGAAATGTACAGAGTCTTTGGAGATTAGACTCCATCGTTACAAAATCATTTTTTAAAGGGGTAGAGAAGCCGAGACATATCCCCCCCGATGGAGCCTAGACACTGGTGATGGTGGAGAAGGAACCCGAAGACCGAACGAAGGAGCTGTCTGCCGGAACTCGACTCAGGGTGCCGTGGTAGACGATGACCAGAGGTGGAAGGGGAGGAGGAGGGTTGCACGTTTGCCTGAAAAGACAGCTGACAGCACGGAGAAGACATTTAAAGCAGGATGTCATGCTGTGATTGGAGCATGAACTTTGTCGCCAATTCTGGTTGGTTTACTGAAAAGTCAACGCCTCTAAACAGCTGAATAGTTTTAGGAAGAGAGCGGTGATTAGATGTCTCCCTGAAAGAATTTGCGCTGAGCTCCATTTGGTGACATCATAAGACAGATCCCATGTCAGCCTGCTAATTTCATAAACCCAATGCTATTTCTAAATAAATACAAAGTCATACAACGCTTCCCTCCATTTTGAAACATTTGATAAAACACTTGCTGTCTCACAAACAGAACATTTTTAAAGGGATTTTACTAAAAAATACTGAAAAAAAATCAGTGGGCTGAGATTGCCTCCATACGGCTCTCACCAGGGTTTGATTGACATTCAGACTCTGGGACAGGAATGGCTGCACACGGCTCTTGCTGCTGACGTGACAAGCAAACATTGAGCTGGCTGAGCCGTAATGGTGGCTAGCACTGCCGTTATTAGTGACTCATTTAATTTACAATAATAATAATTTATACTCTTTATTGATCCCCAATGGGGAAATTGCAATTTACACTCTGCTGTTATTTGTGGTATGAGTATAGAGATCTGCCTTCATTCAACACAAAACCTGTTCAAAGCCTTGTGTTGCCAAACAGCTACACAGCTGAAGTGCCCTTTAACAAGAAATTAAGAACCCATCTAGCTTCATTGGGTCAACATCTGACCCTGACCTCCCTGTGATGAAAGAAGAGAAAGTGAAAATAGCTCAAGATGAATTAAAACTGTACTCTGTCTTGTGTATGTTTGTCTGAGTAAGTGTGGTTATGTTCGTATGCGTGTCTACTCTGTGTGTGAGTGTGTATGATGACATTGATGAATGAGCCCTCCATCAGACCAATCTGTTACCACGGCTCTATAAAACAACCACAAATCACTTCAGGAAACAACAGTTTTGAAGAGGGCCTCAAATGTCAGATGTTGTCTTGTGTGAGTGCATCTATGCATAAATCAGTGAGGATAGGTTCATTTCTGCCTGTGTTTATGTGTGAACATCATGCAAAATGTGTGCGTGCATGTACACTTAAAATTTATATTGCATAGGTAAGACCAGTGTTTGTGAAAGAAGTGACAGATTAGTCTCACCACACCAACAATTCTCTCTATTCAGTTGTGCTTAATGCAACTGACCTTGCTTAAACCTGTCATTGAGCTTCACATGGAGATCACCTATTTATTCAATGTTTGAAACCACATTATTTAGCATATCGCAGGATGCAGCCAGTGGGAGCAAGAATCAGCCACTGAACCATGAAAATATCTTTTGTTGTGACAGTAAAACAAATAAGAATGTTAACTTGCTCCTGAAAAAATGCTTGTGTTTTATTTGAACTGCACAAAAATGCATAACAATAGCATAATATTAAGAATATTTGTTTCAATTCTAATATATATATACATACACACAGGTCATATAATTAGAATATCATGAAAAAGTTGATTTATTTCAGTAATTCCATTCAAACAGTGAAACTTGTATAATGTAGACATTCATTCCACACAGACTGATATATTTCAAGTGTTCATTTCTTTTAATTGTAATTATTATAACTGACAACTAATGAAAACCCCAAATTCAGTATCTCAGAAAATTAGAATATTACTTAAGACCAATACAAAAAGGATTTTTAGAAATGTTGGCCAACTGAAAAGTATGAACATTAAAAGTATGAGCATGTACAGCACTCAATACTTAGTTGGGGCTCCTTTTGCCTGAATTACTGCAGCAATGCGGCGTGGCATGGAGTCGATCAGTCTGTGGCACTGCTCAGGTGTTATGAGAGCCCAGGTTGCTCTGATAGTGGCCTTCAGCTCTTCTGCATTGTTGGGTCTGGCGCATCGCATCATCCTCTTCTCAATACCCCATAGATTTTCTATAGGGTTAAGGTCAGGCGAGTTTGCTGGCCAATTAAGAACAGGGATACCATGGTCCTTAAACCAGGTACTGGTAGCTTTGGCACTGTGTGCCAAGTCCTGTTGGAAAATGAAATCTGCATCTCCATAAAGTTGGTCAGCAGCAGGAAGCATGAAGTGCTCTAAAACTTCCAGGTAGACGGCTGCGTTGACCCTGGACCTCAGAAAACACAGTGGACCAACACCAGCAGATGACATGGCACCCCAAACCATCACTGACTGTGGAAACTTTACACTGGACTTCAAGCAACGTGGAATCTGTGCCTCTCCTCTCTTCCTCCAGACTCTGGGACCTTGATTTCCAATGGAAATGCAAAATGTACTTTCAGAGAACATAACTTTGGACCACTCAGCAGCAGTCCAGTCCTTTTTGTCTTTAGCCCAGGCGAGACGCTTCTGACGCTGTGCCTTGTTCAGGAGTGGCTTGACACAAGGAATGTGACAGCTGAAACCCATGTCTTGCATACGTCTGTGCGTGGTGGTTCTTGAAGCACTGACTCCAGCTGCAGTCCACTCTTTGTGAATCTCCCCCACATTTTTGAATGGGTTTTGTTTCACAATCCTCTCCAGGGTGCGGTTATCCCTATTGCTTGTACACTTTTTTCTACCACATCTTTTCCTTCCCTTCGACCCTCTATTAATGTGCTTGGATACAGAGCTCTGTGAACAGACAGCCTCTTTAGCAATGACCTTTTGTGCCCTCCTTGTGCAAGGTGTCAATGGTCGTCTTTTGGACAGCTGTCAAGTCGGCAGTCTTCCCCATGATTGTGTAACCTACAGAACTAGACTGAGGGAGCATTTAAAGGCCTTTGCAGGTGTTTTGAGTTCATTAGCTGATAGAGTGTGGCACCAGGTGTCTTCAATATTGAACCTTGTCACAATATTCTCATTTTCTGAGATACTGAATTTGGGGTTTTCATTAGTTGTCAGTTCTAATCATCAAAAGTAAAATAAATGAACACTTGAAATATATCAGTCTGTGTGGAATGAATGTATACATTATACAAGTTTCACTTTTTGAATGGAATTACTGAAATAAATCAACTTTTCATGATATTCTAATTATATGACCAGCACCTGTATATACTTTTTGATGATCAAATTGATGGACAATTAAATACACTATTATGCATTACATCATAAGTGCATTTTCACATTTGTAAATATAAAAGTTTTTAGTTTGTAATGATACTTTGCTTGGACTTATTCATTTGTACATTACATAATGTTAGAATTCCATTGAAAGTACATTAACAATAATGAAATTCATCACTCAGCCCTTGACTGTGTGTGTGTGTGTGTGTGTGTGTGTGTGTGTGTATTTGGGTGTGCGTGCCTGCGTGCGTGTGTGCGTGCGTGTTTGTGTGGTAACCTTCACTGTGTGATGCTGAAGGGCAAAAGCTGGGCCCCTATGGGAAATTTTCCTGTTCTAAACCTGGAAACAGAGCGGACCTTGTTCCCTTCATCTCCTTCTCTCTCGATCCCTACTCCCAACTCTTCGTTGCCTCTTTTTACAGTCTCACCCCCCACTTTTCTCCACTCCAACTCTCTCTCATCTCGCGCATAGCACCTGCAGTTCCTACTTCTTCCCCTAATCAGATCCTAATAGGAAAAAGCTTGCAGATGTCAGCACTAGTTAATTAGCGCTCTCTTCCTCTTCCCTTTCGCTGTCTCCCTCAATCTCTCTCTCTTATGCAGTCATACAGTTTAATTTGAAGGGCAGAGATAACTATTGTGCAACAGTTAAACTCTTAGTCAGTGTTTTCGACAATAAATCTAATTCTGGAGTCAATTGCTTTGCTTTGGGGACTGATACATTAACCTTTTGTAATTTGTCAGCTACAGTTTCTCAATAGAAAGAAAAAATATACTATCATATACAAACTTTATGATACCCACCATTATTTTAAATGGATAAATGGAATAGGCAAATATGACGCTTTTCCTTTCACACATTTCGTATACGTGTATATCCACACACTGTACAATAATATAATTAGAAGTAAATCATGAACATTTGTTGGGGCACAGTGCGGCAGCAGTTCTATTGTTGTATTTAAGAATACAAATAAACCCATCACGGCTGCCGTTAACTTGCTTTTAAACGTACAATATATAACTTTCTGCCGCTAGGGGTCTCTCAACCAAAACAATGGATGGTAAACACAGACTTTTGATGACGTTGGGAAGTTGCGTCGAATTATGGGAGTTGTAGTTTTTTGTGTTAAACACCTTCGCTGGTTAGAATGCATCTGTTTACTAACCTTTAGTTTAGTTTAGTAACGTTTATTCATGTTATTCTAATAAAATAGCTGCAGTTTCCACGAGTGTGGGTGGGGATTGCCGGGGGAATCTCCGCAACAGCAAGGACGTTCGATAGCCGTTGTGCAGCAGCAGAACATCTCCCAGCTGCCTGGAATGATCTCCCCTTCACTTTTCTGTAATCTTAAATTTCGTTTTGGTGCTTAACCCACCTTTTGTCGGGTTAATTTAGCTAACCGTAAAGACAGCTAAACGCGAAGGGGCAGGGAGGAGATTTTCGGCATGGAGCGCTAACGGAGACGTAGCTAGCTAGCTAATGTTTGGATGGCCGCTGTTGTGACTCGGGTGCTGGGTCTGATATGGTCCGTTTCCCGATGCTTCATTAAACTGCCGTTAGCGTCGTAAGCACCAGGCACTGGAGTTAAGTGCTGGCCCGGGGGATTGCTATAAGTGGCTGGGGGCTAACGGTAAATATAGTTATATTTCCGGCGGCAATTGTCAGCTCTCATCCCGACTGAGTCTCTCTGCGACGGGGAAGTGAGGCAGACAGACCGGGGTGTGCTAGCTAGCTGGCTAAATTAGCATTAGATTAATTGTCTAACTATACAGCTAATGTTAACATTACTAGTGAACTTATTCATGGGTTAGCCCAGTGCTAAACAATCATACTAAAAATAACTTTATGAGCATTTTGAATGATGTTGTAACCCTATAATGTTATCCACCAAGCTTTAGCATTAACTTTAGCTACTTGTCAACTAGCACATTGTAGTAATGTTAAGCTGGATCAATATTGAAGGTCTCTGTTGTATTACTATGTTGCAAAGTGGCATGTAATCAATCACAAAATGATGCTGCGTGGCAAAAAAGCAGTATTACGGTTACGAGTATTTTCTTTCTGTGACATTGTATGATTTACAATTACTCCTGAACATATCATCTAGGTGCCGTGTTTTGACGGAAGTTACGAGTAACTAGAGGGTGAGAGGTTATATGACGCCACTGACAGGTGACTAAAGGAAATGCTCCATGTCTGAAAATAAATTTTTTCACGATCGCTATGACAATTTTTTCAATACTTTTAACAACTTTCCTAAACTCTTAACGCACCAAAACACCTACAGCACACGACTGGCAAAACAGTTAATTTCATGCTCAAAATCACACATTGTAAACTAAACTCCAACACTGATTTTCAAAATACAATAATTCACTAACACAATACACTGTGTTTACCAAAACAATGCAATCATGTGTCTAAGTCAAATAATTCTTCCAAAACACTAACACATGTTCTCTCCCAACAGGAACATTTAGTTAATAATAGAACAATGTCATACAAAACACTAACATCCCATGGAATTACAGAAACTGCATTATTTTAAATTTGTCATGTCTGCCCTTATATAATAGACAATAGTATATTGTATTGATCATAGATTGTGTTTTGGACTATAGTTTCTCTTGAAGCCTCTCTACATTTTTGTTTTGTTTAGTAAATGCATGCATATGTTTTTTCTTTAAAGATTATTTTTTGAGCTTTTCTGCCTTTATTTGACAGGACAGCTAGGTGAGAAGGGGAAGACATGCAGGAAATCATCACAAGTCAGATTTGAACCCTGGACCTCTGTGTAAACCTCCAAGTATATGTGCACCTGCTCTACCCACTGAGCCAACTCAGCCACCATTTTGTTACTTTTGCTGCAGAGATTCAATACAAAAAATGAATGACCCATCTCAGAGTAGCTTTATAAAATGTACGGTTTATGAAAAAAAGGAGACAGAGAGAATTGTCCTGGTACTCTTCTTCCTCTCCCTTGTGAAGGCATTTTTCTTATTTTCTGTGTTCATCTACAGTATATTGTTCAAATAGGTCCTCTTTCACTGTACTACCATATGATCATGTGATTGAAAGAACCTCAACATCTGAGTGTGTTTCCTAGAAGGGAATCAGCTGTGATTGATTGATCTATTTGCATAACTTCAATCAGCTGTTTCTCAATAAATGCATGTATAAAATACAGGGGATATATTTGAGTTTCAATTTACAATATGATCAGCTGTTCACTTTGACTTTAGCCTTTAAGTTGAGTTAAGAACATGTTGTTTTCTGTTCTGACATACAGTGTGAAAGCATTTGTAAATTTGGCAGTAAAGATCCATTGTTTTGGTCTCGGTGGAGCTTGTGTGTAAAAGAAGTTCAAGCATTTAAAATTTGTGTTAACTGTATGCATTTTGTGTCAAAGCAACAAGAAATGTGTTAATTGTATAGCCAACACAGACGGATGTTGTGCTAACTGTATTAAGAGTTTAGAAAAGTTGTTAAAAGTATTGAAAAAAGTGCCATAGGGATCGTAAAAAACTGTAAAATAACAGATTTCTCTGAGTTTGACATTTGGTGGAAACGTTTGGGATAGTGTAAGAACACAACTCATAAAAATATATAACATAGGTATGGTCGTTTTTAGACATTTTATTGCAGAAATGTTACATATTGTATCTTTAAAGCTAGTTCATAATTCATCTTGAAATTCTGCAGCTAATGCTTGGTACAGTATGAAATGTTAGTGAGTGAGTGTGTGATGTTATTCTCTGTGACCCTTCCACAGTCTTGCTTTATAATTGCCCACAGTGTTGCCCTTGCCAAATGAATGGATGCATGAACTACCCATCCCCCCCGCCCACACACACACACACACACGCACACACGCACACACACACACACACACACACACACACACACACACACACACACACACACACACAAGAAGAAGACAAACTGACATAGACCCTCTGTAGCATAAAGTAGCCAAAGACGTATTTACACACATTCACACAGATATTGCTCAAAAGAAGCCAGAAACTTAATAAATCTACAACCACTGCACACTCAAGGTGAAGGCGTCAATGAATAGATCTGGAACAAAAGTCCCAGTAAGGACAAAAATGTGTTGCTTTGTAAAGTTGATAAGGAATCACATTTTCTCTTTGTGAACAATCATTCCACTTCCATAGCTGGACATTTTTGACTATGTCTTTTTAATGACAGCATCTGCCAAAAGCTGGTATAACTTTCCATCTTGCTGCCTCCACAGCTTTATGTCTCCTCTCCTCCCACTTCTTTGTTGGAATTTATTTCTATTATTCTCTGTCCTCTCCCTTAACTTTTTCATCTCCTGTTTTAAGCTTTTCACACACACACACACACACACACACGCATGCACGCATACACGTGCACACACACATGACTACACATTGCAACGTCAGGAGATACAGAAAATCTAGTTATTGTGCGACATAAACGTTACAGCATTAGTATTATTACTTAACACTTATTAATATTACTTAACACTTACTTAATTACTTACCATCTCATCAACATCTCCTTGTCAACTGGCTGTTTCCCCGATGCCCTTAAAGAGGCAAGAGTGACCCCACTACTCAAAAAACCAACACTCGACTCGTCTGAGGTTAATACAGTTTTTTTCTGATCGCTATGACAATTTTTTCAATACTTTTAACAACTTTCTTAAACTCTTAACACAGTTAGCACAACATCCGTCTGTGTAGACTATACAATTAACACATTTCTTGTTGCTTTGACACAAAATGCATACAGTTAACACAAATTTAAAATGCATGAACTTCTTCTTTTACACACAAGCTCAACCAAGATCAAAACAATGGATTTTTACTGACCAATTTGCAAATGCTTTCACACTGTATATCAGAACAGAAAACAACATGTTCTAAGCCTAACTTATAGGCTAAAGTCAAAGTGAACAGCTGATCATATTGTAAATTGAAACTCAAATATATCCCCTGTATTTTATACATGCATTTATTGAGAAATAGCTGATTGAAGTTCAAGAAGATCAATCAATTACAGCTGATTCCCTTCTAGGAAACACACTCAGATGTTGAGGTTCTTTCAATCACATATGGTAGTACAGTAAAAGAGGACCTATTTGAAAAATATACTGTAGATGAACACAGAAAATAAGAAAAATGCCTTCACGGGGGAGAGGAAGAGGAATACCAGGACAATTCTGTCTCTGTCTCCTTTTTTTCATAAACCGTACATTCTATAAAGCTACTCTGAGATGGGTCATTCATTTTTTGTATTGAATCTGTGCAGCAAAAGAAAAAATATGGTGGCTGGGTTGGCTCAGTGGTAGAGCAGGTGCACATATACTGAGAGGTTTATTCCTCAATGCAGAGGTCCAGGGTTCAAATCTGACTTATGACAATTTCCTGCAAGTCTTCCCGTTTCTCACCCAGCTGTCCTGTCAAATAAAGGCAGAAAAGCCCCAAAAATAATCTTTGAAAAAAAATATGCATGAATTTACTAAACCCAACAAAACTAAAATGTAGAGAGGCTTCAAGAGAAACTGCAGTGCAAAACACAATCTATGATCAATACAATCACTATTCTCTATTATATAAGGGCAGACCTGACACATAAAATAATGCAGTTTCTGTAATTCCATGGGATGTTAGTGTTTTGTATGATATTGTTCTATGATTGACTAAATGTTCCTGTTGGAAGAGAATATGTGTTAGTGTTTTGGAAGAATTATTTGATTTTGAGACATGTTTGCATTGTTTTGGTGGCCATAGTGTATTGTGTT
The DNA here is from genome assembly GCF_031162955.1 of Sander vitreus. Classification (NCBI taxonomy): domain Eukaryota; kingdom Metazoa; phylum Chordata; class Actinopteri; order Perciformes; family Percidae; genus Sander; species Sander vitreus. The sequence goes on along the minus strand of NC_135869.1, from coordinate 23,396,671 downwards.
AGTGAATTATTGTATTTTGAAAATTAGTGTTAGAGTTTAGTTTACAATGTGTGATTATGAGCATGAAATTAACTGTTTTGTCAATTGAGTGTTGTAAGTGTGTTGGTGCGTTAAGAGTTTAGGAAAGTTGTTAAAAGTATTGAAAAAATTGTCATAGCGATCGGAAAAAACTGTAACTACAGACCCGTCTCCCTTCTTCCATTTCTATCCAAAACTCTTGAGCGTGCCATTTATCAACTCTCTACCTATCTCCACCTGAACAACCTTCTTGATCCCCACCAGTCTGGCTTCAAGGCTGGCCACTCAACAGAAACTGCCCTCCTTGCTGTCACTGAACAACCTCTCTCTCTTCCGTCATCATCCTTCTGGACCTTTCTGCTGCCTTTGACAGTGAACCACCAGATCCTCTTTTCGACACTCCAGGATCTGGGTGTCTCAGGCGCTGCGCTCTCTTTGCTCACATCTTACCTGGCAGACCGAACCGACTGGGTAACTTGGAGAGGATCTACCTCAGAACCTTGCCCACTCAAAACTGGGGTTCCTCAGGGCTCAGTCCTGGGTCCCCTCCTCTTTTCTCTGTACACCAACTCTCTTGGGTCTGTCATTCACTTGCACGGCTTTTCTTACCACAGCTACGCAGATGACACCCAACTAATTCTCTCCTTTCCAGAGTCTTAAGCTCAAGTAGCAGCACTATCTCGGCCTGTCTGACTGACATTTCGTCTTGGATGTCCACACACCATCTGAATCTCTACCTTGACAAGACTGAGCTCCTTTTCCTTCCAGGGAAGGGCTCTCCTACCCAAGACCTGACTATAACAATTGATAACTCTGTGGTAGTCCCCACCCAGACTGCTAGAAACCTGGGTGTGACACTTGACGACCAACTCTCCTTTACTGCCAACATTGCTGCAACTACCCAATCATGTAGATACATGCTGCATAACATCAGAAGGATACATCCCCTTCTAACACAGAAGGCGGCTCAGGTTCTGGTTCAGGCTCTAGTCATCTCATGTCTAGACTATTGCAACTCCCTCCTGACTGGCCTGCCTGCATGTGCCATCTGGCCCCTGCAGCTCATTCAGAACGCAGCAGCTCGACTTGTCTTCAACCTCCCCATGTTCTCTCACACTACACCACTCCTCCACTCTCTTCATTGGTTACCAATTGCTGCCCGCATCCACTTCAAGACACTAGTTCTTGTATACAGGGCCACGAACGGATCAGCCCCAGCATACATCCAGGACATGGTCAAACCCTATTCCCACTCTGCTCTGCATCAGCCAACCTGCTTGCTGCCCCCTCACAGCGAGGGACAACTAATCACTCAACGAAATCCCGACTGTTTGCTGTCCTGGCTCCTAAATGGTGGAATTCACATCAGGATGGCCGAAAGCCTACGGATCTTCCACCGAAGGCTAAAAACACATCTCCTCCGACTACACTTCGGATAAACTACAAAAAAATGTATATATGTTTCTTGAAGCTGCACTTTCATTTGGCTCTTTGTAGTATTGCTTATTTAAAGCTATGTACTTGCACTTACTACTTGTTGTCTGGAGTTTGCACCTACGGGGTTGAAAGCACTTAATTGGAAGTCGCTTTGGATAAAAGCATCAGCTGTAATTTCAAAATAGAAGTCTTACAGTGAGAGACAGTGAGATCCTCCGAGTGGCACTGGCACCTCAGTGGCAAGTGCGTGGCAGCTGTCGGAGAGCTGTCGGACAGTTGTCAGAACTGTGGCAAGCCTGTGGTAGGTGCCAGGATAGCGGCAAGCGAGCTGCACTCGTTCGACACCGTCGAGAAGCAGCCAAGCTGAGCGGCACCACTGTGGCAATCTGTCGTCAGGTCGTGGCACCTATAGACACCAGAGTGACAACTGATACAAATATTGTGAATTTCAACAGTTTAAGATTTACACCACTGGACTGTCAGTGTCAGTTGTCACTCAATTAGATGTCATGAAAAACTAGTCTGGTCCCCGCCAGTTGACGAAGAATCAACTTGCCACAGACTTGCCACTGTTCTGACAACTGTCCGACACTTGCCACGAGCTAGCCACTAAGGTGGCGATGCCATTGGAAGATCTCGGCCCTACTGCATGAAGTTGTGAATTCATCATAATTAATAATCAGTGTCTATATAGTATGTATAGTACAATTTGGGTCTAACCTGACATTACATGCAGTTTCCAAGTACAGCATAATTTAGGAATATGGTGTCTAATAAGGGTATAGCTATGTTTCTGTACTGTCTAATATAGACCACATTATATCTAGTTTTGGTCTAATTTGATACAAAGTACGGCTTATTACGTCTTATTAGTGTACCGTAAAATAAAATGGGACCCAAAAGTCAGCATATCATCACGTAATCTAAACACATATTGGAGACACCCATTGATTCTTGAAACGTATTGTTGTAGTCAAAGTGAGCAATACAATAAGTGACAAATTAAGAACTAGTATGAATAATTTGACACAATACCTGAAACATTTTAGAACCAGCATTGTATTTTACCAAATGGACTTTACATTTTGATAAGCCATGAAGGCTTATCAAAATGTCAGACAATGTGTATCATTCAATTCTTAAAATCATCAAAATAATAATAAATCATAATTCTGTCTTATATGGGAGACTACACGGATGAAGAACATTTCAGTTACTGTGATCAGCTTGAAGAGCCTGGCAATTAATGAATTCATTTTACATTTACTGTAATGGTTTATTCAACTACAAAATTTGCAACCACATGTAGAGAGTCTTTAGCGGTTACATTTTTAACTTTTGTGCAAACTATTCCCTGTCTTCATTTTACTGTGACTCTTACTCTAAATGAAAGTGTGTGTGTGTGTGTGTATGTGTGTGTGTGTGTGTGTATGTTTGTGTAGAGACTCATGCCATCCATTACACAGTGGCAATACAACCACTAACAACTGATGTAGAGGAAGAAGACCCAGGAAGGTCTTCATGTAGAGTGAAGCGTGGAATTGACATTTCCTCCTTATTACTTCACAAATCACCACCTGCACCTATGTGTGTGTGTGTGTGTGTGTGTGTGTGTGTGTGTGTGTGTGTGTGTGTGTGCTGCTCATAATAGATTAATTTATGGAGTCTCATATAATCGCAATTTATAGAAAATTACCCGCAATTCATCACCTCACACACACACACACACACACACACACACGCGCGCAAATCCTCAATGGTGGCTTCTGCTATCCACAAAGGGCCCCCCCTTACCTCTTATCTCTCACACACTCTTTCTCTCTCTCCCTTGTCTGATGCATACCTCACCCTCTATTTCCCCCTGTCATTAGACAGACAGACAGACAGACAGTGTGTATGTGTCCTTGCAAGATGGGAAGTAGAACTGCTTCTAAGTCTAAGTGACAACTGTGTCCAGAATGTCAAGCAAACTGTTGCAGGGACAAAACCTCAGGGTCCCTCAGCCATCTGCTGTTGTCCCTCATGTATATGTACTGTATGTACACGTTTGTGTGTGTGTTTGTGTGTGTTGTATGCAATACACCATACATTTCTTGTGTGGATCCACAAAATAGTCTGTTTGTGTTAGCATGTATATATGTGTGCAAGAATGCAAGTGTTCTGTGTGTGTGTTTGTGCGTACACATAACAACCATGCGGAAATGAATAATGCTGACAGTTTTATTCCTTTCTTGTCACTGTGTAATCTGCTATTACAGCATAATAGCCAATCATTCTGAATAGGATCTTAATGTGTGTTACTGTGTGTGTGTGTGTGTGTGTGTGTGTGTGTGTGTGTGTGTGTGTGTGTGTGTGTGTGTGTGTGTGTGTGTGTGTGTGTGTGTGTGTGTGTGTGTGTGTGTGTGTGTGTGTGAGTGTGTGGGTGCTGTTTGATAAGGAGCTAAATGGGAATGAAGACTCTAAATTGCCTTTTGGAGCTCAGCCGTTTAGGCAGGTTATGATTATTAGATTGTTGTTTCTCATAAAATCATCTCCAACATGACACAGTATAGTATGCTGTACAGTAGTATTATAGTTCAGTACATCTGCTGTGTTCATCGAATTCAACGAATCACTTGCTAACAATGTCACTGCAGATCTACATAGTCTGGCTGTGTAATTACAGCACTTTGAATGCTTCTCTGGCTCTGATGTCTGAAGAGACTTCAAGATGAAATATCTGTTGCATCCTACTATTGTAATCACTATGATAAATCAAACGGAAGTGCTAATGTAGTCATTAACAATGCTCATTAGTTGATTGATTGGCAAATATTTCAATTTCAATAAAATGCAAATCTGCCTAAATGGTGAATTGAGGTAATATTGTAGCTTGTAAATGTATTACGGTTTTGATGCCAACACAAGATGTTCAACGCCACCCTATTTTTCGACCAGCACAAACAAATCCTCAACCTGTGTGAACCACTGACGTCCTTAATTTTAGTACTTTAAATTCCCACCTAAAGTGTGAAGCACGAAACTAATAGTAGAGGTTTACAACGTACGTAAGTAAATTTGACATATGTCATACTTAATTACCTGGTGCAGTCAAGTGTTAGTTCTGTTCAATTACACACTGGCAGCTTACACTGGTGCGTCAAACCACCTGTCTGGGCAATGTTTTTAATTTCTCATCCAGAAGCAGACAGATGTGACCAACTGCTCAATCCAAACTAAAGTTTTGATTAGAGACCATAGATTCTAGGCCTACATGTGAAGCCTATGCTGATACTGATTTATTGCTGCACATGGGCAAGTCATTTTTCACACATCAGTTTTCCATTACTCCCTGCAATATTTACAACTTCTCAGCTGACAAAAAATGTTGTATTGTTTTGTAGACACATTTTTGACGAATAATTAACAAATACATTGCATTTCCTGTGACTGCTTCATAATAAAATTTGAAATTGAGATAATGTATTGATCCCCAGGGGGGAAATTACATTTTTACACTCTGTTTATATATTACATATTACACACAGGCCCGAAATACACACAAAAATGCACAAACAGGACCTATACATGCAGTAATGGAGAGATGTCAGAGTGAGGGGGCTGCCCATTAAAGGCGCCCCGAGCAGTTGGGGGGTTCAGTGCCTTGCTCAAGGGCACCTCAGCAGTTCCCAGGAGGTGAACTGGCACCTCTCCAGCTACCAGTCCACAGCCCGTACTTGGTCCATACGGGGACTTGAACAAGTCCCTACAGACTGAGCTACCGCTGCCCAATTTTTTTATTATTTTTTATTTTGAAGCCACCCCTTGTGTCGCAGCAGTAGTAGGGAATAGTCAGTTTACATTTACTGTAACTTATTACAGCTCTGGTATGACTGAAGAAGAGTGAACAGTAAACATTGACATTGGTATCAATGAGATAAACAGTAACTCTGGATTGCATACTGCATTGTTTCTTTGAATCCCTTGAGCGTGTGAAGGCAATTTAAATCCAGTGTGGTTATGGCAGACTCCACCACTAACACTGAAAACTAGTATGTAGAGAGTTAATTACAGAATGTAAATACACTGAATGGCTATTGCTGGAAAAGAAAATATGCCAACCATAAATTGTGTGAAAAATTGGGTTTAATTTCATGAAAATTGAAAGGATTATAACTAACCTATACACATTTTAAAATCTGCAATTATGGAATGGTGCCAGTTTAAATGAATCTCATATTACTACAAACTATAGTGTTATTACAATGTTTTTAAAAATGCTATATTTATATTATACATATCTACATGTTACAGCAAATGAACTCCATTGAGTTTACATGTAAAAAAAATCTCTTCACTGCCTTGCCGTTTTTCATTTCCCTCGGCTGCATCTCTTTATCCACAGACCACTTTGCTGCTTGCTCGCTTAATGTCCTTGCCGGACCAAGTCAAACTCTGAGTTTTTTCCTCTTCCTTGTCCTCATCTTTACTGCCACCCCCCAAGTGGAAGTTGATGACCTTGCAGTTGAAAGGAGCGAAGACAGCAAGAGTGAAATGGAGGGAGGAAGAAAGAGGGCAGAAGAGGAATGCCAGTGATGCCTGACTTTTCTTTATACTTTCGAGAGCTCTCTCTACGTTTATCTATGTTTCTGCTTTCGTCTTTATCCCTTAGCGTACATACATTCGCTGAGTTGCCTCTTCAAACAGTTCACTAACTATAGATCAGCCAGTTCAAAGCCATGCATTTATATGCTTGTCACACCGCCCCCCTGTGTGTGTTGTGTATTTGTGTGTACATGTACTGTACTGAGTGTAGTCATGCAGAGTTAAATGTCAAATAGGTGTTAAATCCTGAAAGAGTGTTTTTTTATGGCAAAAGCCAGAATGAAAGAAAGAAAAAGAAGGGAAGGAGGGCATGGAGAATGGAAAGAGGAGAAAGTGAGGAACAAAGGAAGAGAAGACCACAGATTTTTCCCTCCTCCTCCTCCCGTCTCTTTGAGATGCTCCAAAAGATAACAAGGTCAGGGATGATGGGATGCACAGTTGGAGGACAAGTGAGAAGAACGTTAGAGGAGAAGAAAAGACAAAGGTTGACAGTGAGAGAGTGACAGTGTGTTTTCCTGCGTGAGAACGCTTGATAGTGTGTGTACATGTCAGTATGTGTGTGTATGGCATTTTACATGTTTGCATGCATATGTGTGTCCTTGTTGTGTGTGTGTGTTTTATTTACAGAATACAGTCTGGCCTTCATTAGTGTCACAATGCTAACTGCTTACTGCCATCAACTGTCACTGAAAAACGACAGTGACTACAGCTGATTGAGAACAGCTGACTGATGGATTTTAATTGGAGAATGTGACTACAGCTGATTGAGAACAGCTGTGTAAACAGAATCTTTGTGGATTGTTTTGTCAGAACTCTGAAAAAGCCAGCATGTCCTGCAGAATGTTGCTATTATATTATACCGCATTGCCAGACCTTCCTCCACAGCGCTGCAGGGGAGGGTCTGGCATTTCTTTACACCAATCACAATTGTCTTGGGCGACGCACGGGGCAACGGCGCCTCTGCAAAATAGCCTCGGGAAGGAACTTGCTTTGGTGGAACGTGTTGTTCAAAAGCTGTTTTAGTCGTGCGACAGAAAACTCAGATTGGACAGATAGTCTAGCTAGCTGTCTGGATTTACCCTGCAGAGATCTGAGGAGCAGTTAACCATAGTCCTCATAAATCCACCGGAGTTTAAAATGTCAACACAAAGAAAGCAGAAGGTAACGGACATCCGGCAAATTTCCGGTGGCATCTGAGCAATCCCGGAAGTGGAATGTAGTGGATATAGACTATACTGCATCTATATATGCAACAATCTACTTTTGCAACGTGATATCATGACTTTGTGTAAACATACTTTACTAAAGCCAAGTGGCGTGTTATCTGCACGCATTTTGAGCTATCCGCGTGTATGTCTACGCTCTGTACAGCGGACGGCAGTCTGCAACGTCACAGCGTAAACATACACGCCACATGGCACTTTCTAAAGCCAACGTCACATGGGGGTTGGGTTTAGGAAAAGAAGAAACGGTTGAGATTAGGAAAAGAAGAACGGGGTTGGGTTTAGGAAAAGAACTACGCAATCGCAAGGTAATGGAAGTCAATGGAGGCTAAACGGTGTTGATAAACGCTAAAAAATGAGTGTGCGTCTTGATAACACGCTAATAATGGCATACAAATTGGCTTGTCATACATACGCCACTTCATGAGATCAGTCTGACTTTTGGCCACATTTTGCCATTGTAAGCGTGAAAGATGCAGTCATGAAACTTTTCAGGTTTGCAGTTGACATCACAATGAAGGCCGAGATCGAAAATGGGTGTGGTCCAAGCAAGGGCACCGGAAGTAGAGCGGTAGGAAATAGGTAAGGGGCACCCCTCACTTTACGTCCCTGGCCGGATTTGGCGTTGTGGCTGGTGTGATCCCATATATTTCTCTCTTTCTCTCTTTTCTTTCTCTTTCAAAGCTGGTCTATTGGCTTTAAAAATGATTTTTAATTTCTTGTGACATTACAAGAGTTTGCAACACTCAAAAGTTGATGATACGTAGCTTATGTATGTCAACAAAGTACTTACAGTATGTGCATTGATTCGTTTACTATCAGTGACATACAAACATTATAGCCGAGCAGTTGCTTCTGGACGCTATTTGGCATGACTGGCCAACTCCTACTCCCTACAGCCCACCCACCGGTTAGAGTGCTGGCAATAGACGATGGACTTAACTCCCCCTCTGTCTCCCTACTGTCCCTCATGTGATTTGTCTCTCTCAGTTTATCCATGTGTATTTCTCTGTTGTTCCTCCTCAACATCCACACGCCAACAGCATGTACAGTACACTTCAATACGTTTTCAAGCTGGCTAATCTATATTTCAGAGTGGAAACATAGATGACAGTGAGGCGTGAGATAGAAACAGACAGGACATATCCAAGTAACGTGGGCTATGTGCTGCTGTTGTCTGTACAGAAAGTCTTACATCATGCTCTTGAAAGCAGTAGGGTTTGGAAGACATCTCTTCAAGTGCATGAGGAATATTTTACATTACATCCTGTATCTGCAGCCCGCTCAACTTAGATCTTGACCCACTATTTATCAAAAATCTTAGAATAACTTGCACCCAAAGTTAAACCTGGACTTAAAATACTCTATACACTTGTTTCTGTCCAGACCATCCTCACCCAGAAAATGGTTGTATAAGTCCATTGTGCAAGCAGCTCATACTGCGCCATAATCAAGTCTTCTTCTTGTTAGATGGCGACCATTCGTGGCTGTAGTAACTATTGCGAAAGCAAACTAGGAAGCGAGGTGACAAAGTATAAAAGCGCCAGCCTCCACGTCAAGAGGTAGGTTGGGTTGGTGGATGGGTCAAACAGTCACCTTATTAAATTAGTTTTACCGACCTGAGACCATGACGGAATGACGTCTGTGACGTCGTGTTAGGTCCAATGCCTGATGTTTTATTAACCTTATCTAAGTACTTGTGTTGTCTAAACTTAACTAGTTCTGTTTCACAACGTTAACGTGTTTAAAACTGTGCCCGTGGATGCAGGGAGAAGAAAAATTAAATACAGGAAAAGTATAATTTGTAAGGTAAAAGCTTGTCTAAAACACCCCAGGATTGACCCCTTTTTCATCATACATGTAGTGAAAAAGCAGGACCAGCATTGTAAATAAAGTCAGTATGGGCGACGTAAATGTCACACTGGAAGACTGTGTGAGGGTTTTTTTCAAAGTACCAACAAGACAAACTCGCTTTCACTGCTGAAAAAAAGAAGAAAAAAAAAGAAAAAAGATTGACAAGTGGAAGTGGCGCAAAATACGGTATTTATTTTTATTTACGTCGCTTCACAATCTAAAATAAGTCACAGTAAATACAAACAGAAAATATGCCACACATTATTTGTCTTCCTGGACACCACCAAAGAGGCCTTGCATGCCTCATCTTCCCCATTTATAGGTTTGTGAAACAGCCACTGAATGTGCACCTGAAACTCCATTAATAAAACAATGTGGTTTGCCCTAAATTAATCTTGCATAGCCAAGTTTACAGAGGTTTGGAGAATCCAAGGACAAAAGTTAGAAAAGGGTGGAAACACTGAGCTGTCATACTTTAAACCCATAAAGTACACTTGGGAGAACTTGTTTGTACTCAAACAGAAAACTAACTTGGTGCTTTCCAGAGGAGTGCATTTTACATCTCCAAAAGTGTTATTACGGTAAGATACAGCACAACATAACCAGCAAAATGCTTTGCACATCAAATAAGAATAAAACGTATTACATTATCAATCTGTGCATTTCTATGATGCTTGACTGCAATAGCCTCTTTTGATTATGTTGGGACATTTCGGGGTGCAAAACACATTAAATAACAGCAATGGAGGAATGCAGTAAGACATAAGAACAAAAGCCTTTGTTATGACCTGATGTCTAGGGGTAAACCAGACGCAATATAACGTGTGCCCCCCCCCCCCACTCCCAAACATGGCCAGGACAAAGAATTGCAAAGTAGCAGTTTCTGTTTATTTCGGCGATGAGGCCCCAACACAATGAACAAAACAATTCTAAAGGCAAACTAAACTTTCCTACACCAAAACAAAATGTAAAGAAAAGACAAAGCTCTAACCTAAGCTTCTCATGACAAAACAGGAGAAAAAGGGAACAAATCAAAAAGGACTTCTCACTCCTACCAAACTGCTACTAGCAAAATATGACAAAGAAAAACATATTCACAACTAAAACAAAATGGTTGAAGGATAACAAATCCAAAAGCTCAAAACCACCATTTTGACTGAAGGCTGTTTACACTACTCACAACAACTTGAACACAAGATACAGGTTTACACAGGCACATGTTGGGAACGGCAGAGTGAAGAGAGCCAAAGCGCCTGTCCAATGAGGCTTAAAATGGCTGCTGTCCTCCAGGCGACCAATCAGGAGACAGCAATCAGCTCCGCTGGACCAATCCGGTGTCCACACCTGTTCTTCATTACCTGTGTACACTCAGGAGAACAACTGATAGTGCAGGGCAAGACAAATTCCAAAATATGACCCCAGGGTCATAACACCTTTTGAAAACATGGTTAACATTAGCATTGTTTTGATTGCAAATTGGCTTCATTTGCCATCTTTCTCTGCTGCGACTGGATGCTGGTTACATCAGTCCTGGACTAGATGACCCTCAAAGGTGAGTGACAAGCGTGGGGCCATGAACTTGAGCAACTGATGGGGAGGAGGACAACAATATATCATATCATAATAACACCAGTAAAATTGCATAGTGTTGATATTATCCCCAATACAAGGGATGCAGTGGAGTTTCAAAGTGACCAACAACAAAAGACTAATTGTTTTTTAAGTTTCTTTTTACAGCTACCAGGAGTGAGTGTGAAGCAGTATAGTCACCCCATTGACAATAATTGTTGCCACTGCTGACCAGCATTGTATGAACAGTTAACTTCGTAAAGTGACTTTTCTTTTCTCTCCTTCAGATAAAAGAAACTAGATGAATAATATATGTGTGTGTGTGTGTGTGTGTGTGTGTGTGTGTGTGTGTGTGTGTGTGTGTGTGTGTGTAAGAGTAATAAATCCAGAAGGAGGGGAGGACGCGCAAAGACTGACATGTGGTAATGCTGGCCATTTTATCACCTTTGTGTGCCATTGTGTCGTAAGGTGACAGTGCAAGTTGACTGCTTAGAGTATTTATCTCCTGAGAGGTTGTGCGTGTTTAAGATCGCATAGTGTGTGTTTGTACAAAGGTGTATCCACATGGGTGTTATTGATTGTTTATGTGAGTTTTAGCTCTGGCTTGTCTGTTGTGCCTGGACGTGGGTTTGCACATTTCTCTTTTGGTAGAAGGACATGCATCCCCTCAGGGTTTAAATACAAAATGTGACTCTTTCAAATGCAACCTATTTTGCTTTCCACACACACACACACACACACACACACACACACACACACACACACACACACAGCATGTCAGAAAGTGCACCACATTGACAGCAGGACTGACAGTGGAAGAAAACCAGGATGACACAGAGAAAGACAGAGAGGGAAAACAAAGGAACAGAGCGAGAGATGAAGAGAATAAAACCGATGGCTTAAAGACAGAACACAGAGAGGTATAGATGACACAAAAATAAAGACATATACACAATGATTAAACATACATAAAGTCCATATCGCCCTACTTGAAATATGAATCATTGTTTTGGAGTGTGATATTTTTCTCTTTCATCTAGATCTAAGGAATAATGACTCTCATCCATAAACCCATATAGATGCAAATGTGGCAGCAAGCTGTGATCTGAAGAAGAAAACAACAAAATGCTAAACTTGAATCAATCTGAGAAGAAATCAAATTTGAGTTATACCAAAGCCTTGTGGTTAGATAATTACATATTTTGAATCAGTGATCTTGAGAAACTAGGAGGGGAATCATTATGCTAAAGTCATAATAATGTATCTAAACAATAAGTGGAGAGTTCAACCATAAAAATGATGAATTGGCAACACTTTTGTAAGACTAATACAAATAAATCAAATGCTGCCTGTGTTCCAGGGATCTAGTGCTGCTTTGAGACTCTGACCAAGGCCTTTCAGCAGCAACTGCATCATCAAAGATGTCAGGCCTTTTCCCTTACAAAAATCCAACATTTCCATATATATATTCCATGCATTATAATTAAATAAAAATGTAATGAATATCTCAAAATGAGGCACCTTCTGTCCAACATCACTAAGCCTTCAAATGCTAAGAGAACAACAGGGGAGACCTGCAGCTTACCTAGATTTAAGATTTATTTATTTATGAGGACAATGCACATTAATCATCAACATTTCTGTAAATATGCCAGTGTTAGCCACCTGGCTAATTTGCAACAGTAGCCCTAGTTACCTAGCATGCATCTTTATGGTGGGAGGAAACTCACACAAACACTGGGGGAACTTGCAAACTCCCCACAGAAAAGCCCTGCCTGCCTGGGGATCGAACTCTGCAGTTCCCACTCGCTGTGAGGCAGCAGTGCTAACCACTTAGCCACTGTGCCACTCTAACAGTACCTGGGTTAACATGATATTGATTATATTATCGTCTTTATGTAATGACTTGCCAGATGATGGAATTCTTTCAAATTGGTAATAAGATAGCAACTAAAAATGTCGTTATAACATCATCATCAAACGGGACGTCAAATAAGACAAGATGAGAAAAGAGAGACAAAGGTGGACAAACAGGGAATAGCCAACAGACAGCAAACAGAGACATGAGCAAAGGATGAATAACGAACTGATGATTGTGTCTTTTCTTGCTCTGTTTGCCTTTTCTGCCCACACTACCTTCAACTCCTTCAACCTTTGTTATCCTCAGATTCTTCCCATCCCCTAACCTCACGTTCTCCTTACTTTATCATCTCTGTTTGCTCTTCCTCTGCCTCCACTTCTTTCCCTTTCTCTACCTCCAAGCGCTCTTTCCATTGTTGCTCTCTCCTGCCTCTTTCCCCAGTTTTCTGTCTTATCCTTTCATCTCTGTTGTTCTCCCACCTCATTCCCCATCCTGCCTCCCTATGGCCAACAGCTGCTTAAACAACGTTTCTGTTGAAAGTTGAAAAGTTGAGCTGATTGGGTCAGGCCATCACAGAGCTGAATGCGCACACAATGTATCCACAGTTTTGCTTCGGCTTCCCAAAAACAAAAATTGTAGCCAGGGGCAAGAAGCTGAGCCTGATGTTATTATAGTTCGATGGAGAACAAAGAGAAGACAATTACAATTACGATTTAGCATTTATTTATTTTTTTGGTCCAGACCCACATACACTAAATGAACACAGTGGAATAGCTGAGGATCTGCATTACATTGTCACATCGATCATGGTAATAAAGAAGCATAATGGGAAACAAGACAGGGCTGAAAAAGAGGGAATGATTACATATTGTGTTCTTTTACTATAATAACGTAGATGAGTGGGGAGATAGCTTTAGCATGCAAGCAAAGGAAACAGAAAGAATGGTGGGATGTTGGAAGCTAATTGGAAGGATGCTGTGCACTCCAACTTGCAATGCCTCCTTCAACTCCATTCCTCTGTTCTGTTTGGTTTCCTTTTCTTCCCTTCCTCCCTCCTCTTATTCCACCCCATGCCTGATGAGATGCTTTCTGACACTGCCACTGGCTGCCAGTTCCTCAAGCCATCTGCAAAACACACACACCCACACACAACGATACATGCTCATAAACACACTGAAATGTTCCTTAACAACACATACTAAAACAAATATCCCCCACACTCAGCACAATTTACTGCAACATGGTAGCATTTTACATATATGTGAATACGTTTAAACATAACTCAAGCCATTTTCTAAATGACATTACAGAGCCACAACTTTATATATTTTAGCAAAAGAAGTCCCAGTGGGAACACCTGCAGCTTTACATTGTTGGGTTTGAGCATATTGGGTTTTTTTTTCTATTAAAAATAAAAGTTATATTGATCATAAAAAAAAAAAATGTTTTTCCTGTATGTCAAATATGCTTCAAAAAGCATATTTTCCAGGAGAAGGCTCGCACTGTACACTGTACACACTACACACCCATGTTTTGATACTACAGTATGCATGTTGCATTGAGCATCATGAAAGAGATGCTGCGTGAAAAATGAGTGGATGGAGTTGCAGTTTCTTTATCAATTTCAATATTGAGAGGGCAGGACATGTGAGAGCAGGATACAAAAGGCACGTTTTACAGGTTTAATAGACACCACCTGGATATCTGTCTCTTTAAAGAGAAGCTTGTATCTTACAGCCAGGAGCTGGAGCTTAGCTCCTGCAGGACAACATTTTGGACCTGAGGGTGTGAAGCTCTGCTCCAATGGGCTCTGGTCCAATTAAACTCATAGCCCTAAATAATCTGATCGGAGTATGCCTAGAAGACTTTCTGTCTGTTCTCCAAACTCAACATGTCTTGTGGCTGTTTTGAATCCTGTTCTTTAAGAGTTCCCAATTCCCATCAGTGTCGAAATGGGTATTTTAGATAGCTGAAAAATGTTCTCCTATCACACTCCTTTGTAGCTGAGCTGGAAATGTGAGATCACTTTGCCAAGAACACAATATGTACACAGTAGTATTATCTGCCGTTTT
>NC_135869.1:23369553-23379553 GCF_031162955.1 Sander vitreus | reverse complement strand
ATCAAAACGAGTCCATCATGAGTCATAATTGGAAGCTCATATGGTGAGTTTGATCAAAAAAAGGTTAAAATCATTCAGGATTTGTTGCAAAGGAAAATATATAAAAAAAATAAATAAATAAGTGAATCGGTTGAAATGGTTCACAAGCCAATTTAAAACCTAAAAAAAGTTCATACGTGTGAATAAAATGTTTGATTTAATGAGGCTCAGTGAGGCTTTCACAGGACTGTGGTAATTCTTTTTTATACTTGAGTAAAATGCATATGTCCCAGGATGCACTGGGCTCAGCTCACAGAGCCGGCATCAACACAGCTGTACCATCAGAGTTTGAAATACATAAATGGTTTATTTTTATTCCATTTCGGTCTAAAAAGTTCAATTTAATGTGGCTAAATAAGGCTTTCATGAAGATCCCTGGTCAAACCAGAAGCGGCGTCGTGTCTGGCCTGTCGTCACCCCTTCTGACTACTCCTAGTCTTGCATTGCCAGACCTTCCTACACAGCTCTGCCGAGGAGGGTCTGGCTAGTCCACACAGCAATCCACACGTGCTCTCATTTATTGGCATTTATTTAAACCAATCTCAATGATTTTGGGCGGTGATAAGCGCCGAGTGGAGCCACGGTGCCGCTGCAAAATAGCCTCGGGAAGGAACTTGTTTTAGTGGAACGTGTATATGTTCAAAGGTTGTTTTTACGGTGGCCGACAGGGGCAAACGCCCTGCAACTTAAGAAAACACACGCAAATAGACAACCAAATACATAAACGCACTGCAAATGCACACAACACAACCAAATACATAAATGCGCTGCAAATACACACAACACAACCAAATACATAAACGCGCTGCAAATATGAAACGATGCAAAAAGAAAAGCACGGAGAGAGGAGACACACAGGCCAACATGACTAGCAACAAGTCTGGTCAGGGGTGGGAGTAGTCTAGTCTCCAAGATGTTCCACTTCTGTCACTCTTTTCGGCCAGATGTCCGTTACCTTACGCTTTCATTGTGTTGTAATTTAAAATAGACAAAACAAAAGCAAATTAAGAAAACATTAATCATTAATCATTAATTTGACAACACATGCACAGCATTCAGCAAACACACCGCAAATACACACAACACAACCAAATACATAAACACACTGCAAATACACACAACACAACCAAATACATAAACACACCGCAAATACACACAACACAACCAAATACATAAACACACCGCAAATACACACAACACAACCAAATACATAAACACACTGCAAATACACACAACACAACCAAATACATAAACACACCGCAAATACACACAACACAACCAAATACATAAACACACTGCAAATACACACAACACAACCAAATACATAAACACACTGCAAATACACACAACACAACCAAATACATAAACACACTGCAAATATGAAACAATGCAAAAAGAAAAGCACACAAACCCAGAAAACAAATGCAACAAAAAAACGCAGCATCCAGATTACACAACAGAAGTTCTCCAGACCTCTAGAGGGAGCAGCTAGTGGAACAGCTGGATTTTTGACCCCACGGAGAGAGAGAGAGAGAGAGAGAGAGAGAGAGAGAGAGAGAGAGAGAGCAACTGCATAGACCGTAAATATTAAGTCTATGTTTGAGATATGTTTTCTCTGGTTTGGTGGGTGTGTCTCGGCTCAGGTCACAGGTGATACTCAATCAGCAGAGACGTCTGTAAACTCGTGGTAATAAAACATTTAAAACTGCATCGGCGTTTAACGTTGACGTTTGTTTAAGCCATATTACATGAGAGGGTTTAATTTTCGAGGTCCGAAAGGCACATTACTGAAGTGTAGGCCTCCTCATGTGTAATATTGTGATTATACAACAACGGTTACCAACAAAATAAGTGATCAATCTGTATTCATATTGTGGAGCAATTCGCTCTTGAAATACAAAAAACAGACAGGATTTCTAGTCCCTCCCTGTTTAGTAAACCAGCCAATTTACCGTGTCATTTATCAATCTGAATAAATCCCGTTCGCACATATAAAAACAAAACTGCTTTGCTAACTCCATCGTGTTGTAAGTAAGACATCTGCTGAAAAAGTTATTGTATTCATTAGCATGATTGCCGTACTGTTTAGTTCACAAACATCCAACACACCAAAGTACAAAGACATAGCGGACCAGACGCAAGCTTTTATTTTGAAAAGCCGAAGCTCGGGGACGGCACCAGCCGGGAGGGCATGAGACAGGAGCATAGACTGTATATTATTAAATATTATGTTATTAATAATAATAATAATAATAATAATAATAATAATAATAATAATTTAATATACAGTCTATGGAGTTCTCCAGGCTGCAGCCATACCCGACTCTAATAAAAAGGCAGCGCCCTCTCTCCCCATGGGGTCAAAAATCCAGCTGTTCCACTTAGCTGCTCCCTCTAGAGGTCTGGAGAACTTCTGTTGTGTAATCTGGATGCTGTGTTTTTTTATTGCATTTGTTTTCTGGGTTTGTGTGCTTTTCTTTTTGCATCATTTCATATTTGCAGCGTGTTTATGTATTTGGTTGTGTTGTGTGTATTTGCAGTGTGTTTATGTATTTGGTTGTGTTGTGTGTATTTGCAGTGTGTTTATGTATTTGGTTGTGTTGTGTGTATTTGCGGTGTGTTTATGTATTTGGTTGTGTTGTGTGTATTTGCAGTGTGTTTATGTATTTTCTTTTTGCATCGCTTCTTTTTTCGGGGTTTGCATGCTGTTCTTTTTGCATCGTTTTTTATTTGCAGTGAGTTTATGTATTTGGTTGTGTTGTGTGCATTTGCAGCGCGTTTGCTGAATGCTGCGCATGTGTTGTCAAATTAATGAAGTTGTTTTCTTAATTTGCTTTTGTTTTGTCTATTTTAAATTACAACACAATGAAAGCGTAAGGTAACGGACATCTGGCCGAAAAGAGTGACAGAAGTGGAACATCTTGGAGACTAGACTACTCCCAACCCTGACCAGACTTGTTGCTAGTCATGTTGGCCTGTGTGTCTCCTCTCTCCGTGCAGAAATAAATTCAGGGCAGTCAGCGAGAGAGTGGTTGAGCAGAGTGGTTGAGCCAGCTGCTCAGTCATGCCTGCTTTGGGAACTCATGTACATTGTGTATATTCTACACTACTAATTTTAAACACACACATTACTTTCACATAATGCACACATGCCCTCAGCCTTAAAATCTGAAAAAAAAGGTTGCCCTTTTTTTAAGCTTTCACTGATGGCTGAACTAAAACTTTTACACACATTTGGTTAGATAAATAACAATGCACATTCAAACAGTGGGCTGGAGTGCTCAGGCACGCAACAGAGGACATAAATCAGTGTGATTTGATGGAGGCAGGTTGAATACAAGAGCCAAGCTTTTTGTCCTGCTGTGCTGCCAGCGAGAGCAGACAAATTCAAAGTTGTATACTGAGAGTTTCTGACAAAGGAAGCTGTCCGAGGTTCTCTATGAAAAGCAGACGCCTTAAATGTTCAAACAGATGCAGGACAAACATTTTGGACTATGGATATCAACAGCGAAGACATTTCTAACGTGCGATAGTAGAGACACAGGAGATGGAGAAACTGCAACGAATAGTCAAAACAGCCGGTAAGATCATCGGCGTTGATGAGGTATCTGTAGCTCAATTGTACAATGACCTTAGTTTAAAAAGGACAGAACAAATTCTAAATGATTCAACCCACCCTCTTCATCAGAATTTCTTAAGAAGCAACAGGTCAAGTGGCAGACTCCTGCAAAGGAAAATTAGGACTACAAGGTCTTTTGTGCCTACAGCAATTAGACTGCACAACAATAGACGTAAAAACTCTTAGGAATTTTAAACTGACTTTAAAATTAGCATATATATATATATATATATATATATATATATATATATATATATATATATCGCGTCAAGATATATATATATATATATATCAGCACTCAACTATTTTATTTATTCATACATGCTTGTCATGTTTCTTCAATGTTCTTATTGCTTTGTCTGTCTTGTCCTTGTTTTTCTTTCTTTTAATGCTTTGTATTTATGTTTTTTAATGTTATGCACTAGGCTGTATAACAACGGAGCGTGTAATGGTGACCACATGAATTTCCTACTTAATAAAGTTTACCTTAACCTTGGATATAGATTTCGTTGAAGAAATTAATTGAGTAAAATCCTGGTGATATTTTAGAAAAAAACAGATTGCACACCAAGGTTGTATTGTGGATACAAATCAGATAGACTAATAAAACCACAGTGTTAATTGATCCATTGTATAAATTAGTGCAGACAGTCAATATCACTGGCTGGCAAACAGTGAAAAGATTGATTCAAGATTAAAAATCCTTTATCAATCCCACAATGGGGAAATTCACATTGTTGCAGCATCAGGGGAGAGAGGTGGAAAAAAGTATAAAATAAATAAAAATAAATATAAGTAAAGAGAATGAATAGTGGTATAGTATTGCAACAATAGTCCGGCTCTTGGAGAAACAAACTCTAGCCTCAGAAATTCAGTATAAGGTTACATTTTTGGGCTGATTAGGAAAATGTGCAGTGCCCCTAGTGTCTCTGCTTGCATGCGTAGCAAAACATTCTGGGCCCTGTAGAAAGACATTTTCTATGGGCCCCTCCCCGCATCCACAGCTATTCATTCTAGCATCTTTTTGGGCCCTCCTCACATGAGGGCCCTGGGTACTCAGTCCCCTTTTTCCACCCACTCCGATGACCCTGTCTCTGCTTTTGATAGACAAAGGGACTGACCGCTCCATTGGCTTTGCTTTGAAACCTACAGGACAAAACTGTAACCAAACAGGGCCTCTCCCAGGTGGCACTGTGTGTACTATATGTAACACTCACTCCCTGTGCAACTCGACCTCAGGCCACAGCTATACATAATGAAAAATGTTCTCATTCTTCACATGCCTGCTGCAATGCTCTTGCAGTTTTCTTTAATTGTCTGCCACGAGGAACTATTCAGACAATCTGTTGTCTCCTTGATTTAAGTCTGAAGAAGTAGCTTCTGCTTGTTGAACACCCAGGCATTATTTCAGCCAGACTGGAGTGATATGAGATGAGTGAGGACGGACACCTGACGCACAATAATATCAGGTGCACTAGCATTAATGCACACATGCTCCCATGCACAACCATAGACACGCGCTGTACACAAGTTAATACAATATTGTGCATGTACGAACACAGAACTAGACACACACTCGCATGGTAATTTACAGTAGGCCGTGTCCTCGATGCGAGGGCCGAGGAGCTATTTTTGAGTGCCCCACTTAGGCAGTGAGGCAGCTAAAATCCATACATCCTTCTGTGGCACTGAGACACAAACACACATACAAAGTTCATAGGCTCACACGTATCACACACCTATTAGGGTCACATGCCTGTTTTGGAAAAGCATTTTGTGTTCATTTCCGTTGTGTCAATTCATCAATTATAAGATGATGAAGTTACTTATGATGTTCGACCTCCAAAATGCTAAACTTTTAATTTTGATTGTGATTAATCGGTGTTCTTTCCTTCTATTTTATGTATGTGTATGAAAGAAAGAACCTTAAAATATTTATTGTAGCATTGTTTTTTTCAGCATGCATTACACTTTTTCCTCAGTCACCAAGAGGAAATATATCCACCCAATCAAGATCACAGGGGAAATTAAAGCACACAAAATAACTAATAAAGAGCATCATAAAAGTAAAAGGATATCGGGGAAAGTTAAACGCTGAAGGCATGAATACTGAGCTACAATTAAGGTTGATAATTAGACAGATGAAAAAGCTTTTTGAAGTTACAATCTTTTTTTGGAGGAAACATTTTTGATTTAGACTTATTCATAGTCAAATGTTTTGACAGCTTTCAAACTTTAATTTGCATCATCATACAAAACACAGTTCCACACACCACACACATACACTTACTCCTGCAGGGTTTGAACTTAATTTGAACTTAACACACTATGGTGACCTTTACATAAGAGAAAAGAGAGACAGGCAGGGAGGTAGAGGCGTAGAAGCAGACAAGCAAAACAGAGAAAAGCAGGGAAACAGAAACGGGGCGGAAATTTCATTCTTCTGAGTAATACAGAAAGGCAGGCAGTTAGGTAAACTGACTTGGATAACCACTGGGCAGCAAGAGGAGAAGAGAAGGAGGAGGGAGTGTGTGACTACAGCTTGACTTGGAAAGGGAAGGAGGAGAGGAGTGTTGATCGAAAGAGGGAGGGTGAAGGGGATAAATGTTGCTTCCAGATGAAAACAAAAAGATAAGAGATTGGAGGAGGCAGCTTATGTAGGTAAATGACAAGGAGGAAACAGAGCGGGTGCAGTGGATTGGTGGTGGAGAAGGAGAGAGGAAAAAGTAAGATAGAAGAAGAAGAGATAGAGCGGTTGAGGGGAATAAGAAATGATACGATGAGAGACAGAGAACACTGTTATCAAAGAAGAAAATATATTCTTCAACAAGTAGATCCGACCAGGCAATCTGATTGGTCAATTAGGCATTTAGAACTTGCTCAAATCAGACCACGTCAGGCTCATCACTACAAATGTTACTCCGCCATTTCCATGTCAACATTCCAGAGTTGAATCAAAAGCAGTTTTTAAAAAAAATGTTATTCATAAATAAGTTAAGAACCACAGTGGACAACCCTTTCTCACTCCCAACTCTGACTCTCAAATACCGACGCTTGGTCAGTGGCTCTCAGCGTCGGGTACTGACGCAAAAATCACCCTCTAGCGTCTGAACGGGACACACCGGGCTGAGCAGCTCCACTCATGATCTTTTCCTAAACCTAACTGTCCCGTTCTCATGTCATTTAAACTTATGTCCCAACCCATAGCGTAAAAAAGTGACACCAAGAGTCCCGACCAAGCTCGTCTAAATGTGACGCCAAAGGGCTAGACGTGAGTCCCGAGAGCGTCAAAAAGTGATGCCAAGAGTCCCGACCAAGCGCGTCTAAATATGACGCTAAAGGAGACTTTTGGCGTCAACAAACGTCAAAGGCACCTGACCAAGCGTCGCTTTTTGATGCGATGGGAGTGAGAATGTGTTGCAGTGGAACATACAGAAGCTCTCCAACATATTTATATAAAGTGGTTAATCGTATTACATGAGTTAGTGTTAAAACGTAAACTCAAGTTGGCTGGCTGACTAAACCAGGACCAGAAATCGTCTCTGTTGCTCATTGTTTGCAGACGTATAGTAGCTGAATCTGTTCTGATCTCTACAAAGCTAGTCTATATCCTTGATGTTCCACTTCCGGCATTGCTCCATTGCAGCCGGAAAATCCGCCGGATTTCATTCATTTAGGCTGGATATCCGTTGCCTTAGGCTTTCTTTGTGTTGGCATTTTAAACTCTGGTCGATTTATGAGGACTATGCTAAACCTTTTCTCAGATCTCTGCAGGGTAAATCCAGACACAGTGGCGTTACGAGCCAACACCGGGACCCTAAGCAGGATTATCAAGGCGGGCCCCCCTACTACGGCACGTGATGACGGCGCAATGTCCACGAGTAGGCTACCATCAATAGGACAGGATAGGATCATAGAGACACAGCATATAAGAGATGAGATGACTGACAAAATCAGGAGTAGCCTACGCGCACCACAACAACAACAAAAAAACACTGGTGAATGCGCACCATAACACATGAAAAAACACACAAGGGCAGTCCAAACAGGATTTTGTGGCCTTTTTTTATTAGACTGTTGCGGCCCAAAATGCCTGATTTTGCAATAAAAGTTGCGATTTTTTTATTTTTTTGTATGTTTGTTGCAATGAAGTTGCAGAAGACAGTGAAAGTTGCAAAAAAAGTTTTTTGTATAGTTCTTTAAAAAAAAAAAAAGGAAACTTGTTTTGGGGAGAATAATAATTATTACTATTAATTAATTACTCTGGGCTGAGATTTCCTAGGAACTTTACCAAAAAGGCTCAGGATGCTGCAAATGTTGGTATAATATGAAAATGGCTGGTGGATTTAAGACAAAAAGTGATAATTTATTGAATGAATCAATAAAAAAAAAAACGAGTGTAGCTGTCCTCAATTTAGGTCATCCTGTACGTCTCATCTCCGGTTTTTCCTGCATCCACCGTGTGTGATTTTGTGTCTGTGTGTGTGTGTGTGTCAGTCGCGGGGGGAACTCAGCAGCCCCGCCCGGTGCAGAGATCAGACAGGATGTAAACAGCAGCAGCTTTCAGTGACTTTAGAGTGAAAAAAACGTTACCGCGTACATTGATGTTAAAATGTTTACAGGTTGGCAGGACGGTCTGAAATGGTCTGCACGGTCTTTCGTTGTACGTTTTGTTGGTAAATGTGAGATGTTCGAGTCACACACGTGAAGAGAACGGTCTCTGAAACAAGGAAATGAATTTGACCCGTTCTCACTCTCGCTTGGTCAGTGGCCAAATGCGATAGGGGGCCCCGGCTGTCAATCAATATCTTCCAGACACGAGGGCCCCTGACTGGTCCGGGCCCGTAAGCACCGCTTACCCTGCTTACCGATAGTTACGCGTCTGTCCAGACAGCTAGCTAGACTATCTGTCCTATCTGAGTTTTCTGTTACACGACAAAAACAACTTTTAAACGTACACATGTTCCACCAAACAAGTTCCTTCCGAGCCTATTTTGCAGTGGCACCGCAGCTTTTCTCCGGCTTTGCACCGCCCAAAGACGATTGTGATTAGCAAAGCGATACTACTACAAAGCTAACTTAAGCTCAAGTTGGCTCAAGTGGGGACTAGAAATCGCCTCTGTTGTTTTTATATTTGTTTTTTTGTCTGAGCAAATTGCCCCACAGTTTGAATTTGATTGTATCTTTTATTTTGTTGGTAACCATTGTGTGGATAATCGCAATATTACACTAGAGGGTGTGCATGAACAGAAGTTAAAGTGCACCCTCTTGTGTAATATTGCTTATTGAAACACACAACCACAAAACAAGAGACTGTGTTTCAATGCACTCTTTTCCTGCATATGTGTGTACATGACTCATGAAACACCTGCGTGCACTTGGGCACCACTGTTGAATCCCTCCCTCTGTGCCTCTATATGTGCATGTATGCCTTTATGTGTGGGTCTCATTGTGCGTGCATGTGTGTGTTTGTGTGTGTGATGACCTAGAACAGTAATGTAACCCTTCTCCTCAGCTGGGTTGATCTCATTGTGTCAAGCTCTGGGCTTTGACTAATCACTCTTAAAAAAAAAAGGAGTCAGCGAACTAGACACACTTACATGAACACACATGCACATATCCACACAATAATACAAACTGTTTCACTATTATTCCTCCTCATCTCCTCCCATCTCTTCATCTATTGCTGTCTCTGTCATTGCCATCTGTCTCTCAGCGCCAACATCTTCCCTTTGCCTCAGTTTCTTTCTCTCTTTCCGTGACTCTTCTGCTGTCCCTTTGCATTCTTCTCTCTCTCTCTGATAGATTTGGTTTCATTGCATGACATGTTTAGATGGTGAACAGTGTATGTGAATGACAGGAAAGTTGGGAGGAAGACAAAGGTCACAGGGTTAGATTAACACCCGTAGTTGACATGTTTTTTTTTTTTTCAGTGTGTGTTCTTTTTGATTTTTATATTGGGGGCATATTCTTAATTCAAACCACAGTGCAAAGCTTTATTGAGCCTCATAGGGAAACATATTGGTTGTCCTCTTCCACAAGGTGAGAAGTCAGGTTCAAACACAGAACTCGTTCATTGTCTTGAACAAGAACACTTAGACTTAGACTTCTCTTTACTTCTCTTACTTCAGCAAGGGTGTTGAACCATCTGCAGGATGTCCTAAGATGAATTAAGAACAGTAAAATCTGAAACCACTAACATTAAAGGAATATCGTACAAACACATAAAGGCTGGCCCCAAATACAGTCCGAGCGAGAAAAACGTAGGGGGATAAACTCATGGTGCCTTAAAGCTCCATTGTGTAATTTTTTGAGTTGATTCTTAGCAAAAACCCCTTTGTT